>NC_034177.2:45275139-45575139 GCF_002021735.2 Oncorhynchus kisutch
CTTAATACACTGCAGTTAGAGCAGAAATGTCCCCTGTGTTCCCATTCTCTATCAAAACGTAAATCTTCCGAACAGTTTGAGCCCTGTGCTCTGATCTTTTGCTGAGTTCCCCAATTTCATCATTCTCATTTGTTTGCCTTTCAGTGATTGCTCATTAATTACTGTGAGAAGCGATTAAACATCTCTCATTACAGTGGGCCTCCCAGGCAGAGGAGCTGAGCCAGCACTGCCTGAAGGGCCTCCAAGCCCTTATTTACACACACACACAAACTGCTGGCCTGAAGATGCTGTTCTGTGCAAATCTGATGGACAAGTGCACAGTCCAAGCTGAGTGTAAAATCAACTCCAGCAGGCGGTGAAAGGATTAAGAGACAAGGCAAGCCATCCAAGGACAAAACAGAACATTCTCAAATCAAAATCCTTCGCAAGCACAAAAGAGAGCTGTAGGATTTTTCCATTCAAAGTAACACGTCCTTGGGCCATTTGGAAGACAGAACAATGAAAAATGTATTGTTCTGATAAGCTAATTATCTATCTACAGTACCAGTTTGGACACATCTACTCATTCCAGTGTTTCTCTATTTGGACTATTTTCTACATTGTACTTCTGAGCTATAAGACACCAATATTGAAAGGGGTGTTGGTTGTTTTGCTCAATGACGCACACAAGCTTCACAGGAGTGAAGGCACAACATGCATAGGGAGTAAACAGTGCCATGAATAAAGTGACCAAACTTGTGTCTAAATTGTATCTATTGTATCTCAGATATAGGATAGACATTTCAAAACCTTATTCTTCATGATACATTTTTGGACTGTCTTGCCATGTACATGTTTTGCCACGTACAAATATGATACTCAATGCATTTCTATGGGCTATAGCAGTAAAGGACAAATTCAATGTTTTATCAAATATTTTTTATATAGAGTAACAGTCAAAAGTTTGGACATACCTACTCATTCCAGTGTTTTTATTCTTACTATTTTCTAAATTCTACAATTTAATAGTGAAGACATCAAAACTATGAAATAGCACATTTGGAATCATGTACTAATGAAAAAAGTGTTAAACGAATCAAAATATATTTTATATTTGAGATTCTTCAAAGTAGCCACCCTTTGCCTTGATGACAGCTTTGCACACTCTTGGCATTCTCTCAACCGGCTTCATGAGATAGTCATCTGGAATGCATTTCAATTAACAGGTGTGCCTTGTTAAAAGTTAATTAGGGGAATTTCTTTCCTGCGTTTGAACCAATCAGTTGTGTTCTGACAAGATAGGGGTGGTATACAGAAGACCAAGTCCTTATTATGGCAAGAACAGCTCTAATGTGACCCGTTTCAGGAAACTAGGCGTATGTCATGGGTCAATACTTCACACGAGAGCCATTTGAACATAATCTTTTCTTCTTAAAAGAACAATCAAAATGATTTTTTTTTGCAGCAACGCCTTCTGGATCATGTGAACTTTCATGTGCCTTAATAACAAATGTGTATGCCATCTGTAAATACAAATACAATTGTACATTTACGAGCCTAGTTAGTTTAGCCACAGAAAAAGTCAGTAACCTTCACACTAACAATGCTTGGCTGAGATAATGAGTGGGCTGGACATGCCGGGGGATGAGTTTGGATTGGACTGCCATATAGCACGCTTCTGTCTATTTGAGCTGGTTAGTATGTGTAGGTAATCCTGTCTAACACGGCTTTTAAAACATATATATATTGCTTAGTAGAACTGCAAAGTGTTGCTCTCCACTTTCTGGAGGACCGAGTTTTGAAATCAGTGGAATTAGAGTATGATAGCTAAGGAGATGGATAAAACACCTGTCTCCAGATTACATCTTCAAACTAACGACAACCATGGCATCCGTGACAGGGAGAAGTGTCCAACCATGATGGGTGACGGGTAAGATAGTCTAGCTAGCTACATTTTCAGATATTACACGTTTCTAATTTTGACGAAGTTGGTTTCATTTCAAGTTAAAGTGTACTGTTAGCTAGCTAGCTAACGTTAGCTGGCTGGCTTGCTAGCTAAAGTTACGTATATTATCGTATTATTCGTATCTCAGAGCCATTTACTTAGCTAGCTATAGCCTAATGTTAGCTAGCTAGCATTGAACCTGGTTGGTTAGCTACCTGCAGATTCATGCAGGGTAGTAACATCATGAGTTGGAATTATGTTTAATTGTTTAGCTGGCTAGCTACATGTCTAAACAAAAGACTCATCAATGAAAGTATCCATTTCAATAGAATGTCACTGCGACGAAACTTAGCTGGTAAAATTGCTCTGGCTATCTACTCCGATTTCAGACCACGGGTAAGATAGTCTAGCTACAGTGGCTACATTTTCAGATATATAACATTTCTAATTTTGACATAGGGTAGTAACGTCATGAATTGGGATTATGGTTAATTGTCTTAACAAAAGGCTCCACTATGTAAGTAACCATTTCGGGTGCGTTCGTAAATTCAGTCTGGCTATCTACTCCGATTTCAGAGCACTCTCGTCTGAGTGTGCCAGAGCAGCAGAATAACTCATTAATTTACGAACGCTCAACACCCGTTGAATATGGCCGTAAACGTAAATGTTGGCAAAAAAAAGCATAATTAAATTGTTGCCAGCAGCGCTGTTACAGTCACCAACACTCTGGATAACATGACAACAGTTTAACCAGCTCTGCTAGGGCGAGTAAAATGGTCAGAGTGGGGTGTTCTTTCATTTCTCTCATCTCAAGCTAGCCAATGTTAGCCAGTTAACTTGGGTGCTTGACTGCCGTTGTGAGGTCAGAACGTTCGGATCAACTCTACTCATCGGCCAGATCGTCCAGTGTGCGCTCTGAATACGCCGAGAGCGAATCGCTTTGAATTTACGAACGGACAATCTGACAGCACAGTTGCAGTCACCAACGCTCTGCATAACATAACAGCCTAACCAGCTCTGCTAGTGTGAGTAATGTTCAGTGAGCTGTTCTCTCATTTGTGTCTGGAAGTAGCTAGCAAGTTAACTTGGGTGCTTGACTGCTGTTGTTAATAAAGAACGCTCGGATCAACCCTTAAAGAGATGGGTGAGGCTGAAGCTTAAGAGGGTGTGAATAGGTGATGCTGAATGGGTGTAGACAAAGAAGGGCTCTCCAGTAGCAGTACCAAAATATTCAAAGGCCATTTTCTCAAAAGTGAGTTTACAAGTTTATCAACTTTCTAAGCAGAATTACTTTCCCATTGCTCCTCAACTGTAGTGTATGACATACCATTGTATAGCTCTTTTATCCAATGTAAAAAAAACACAATTTCAAATTTTGGTACATTAGACCGATTTCAGCCAGTCGGTCACAAATAAGCAAAGAGAAACAACAGGCCATCATTACTTTAAGACATGAAAATCAGTCAATCCGGAAAATGTCAAGAACTTTTAAAGTTTCTTCAAGTGCCGTTGCAAAACCCATCAAGCACTATGATGAAACTGGCTCATGAGGACCGCCACAAGAAAGGATGACCCAGAGTTACCTCTGCTGCAGAAGATACGTTCATTATTTTATATAACCTTTATTTAACTAGGCAAGTCAGTTAAGAACAAATTGTTGTTTACAATGACGGCCTACCAAAAGGCAAAAGGCCTCCTGCGGGGACGGGGGCCTGGGATTTAAAAATAAATAAAAAAATACAATATAAATATAGGACAAAACACACATCATAACAAGAGAGACAACACAACACCACATAAAGAGAGACAACAACATAGCAAGGCAGCAACACATGACAACACAGCATGGTAGCAACACAACATAACAATAACATGGTAGCAACACAACAAGGTGGCAGCACAAAACATGGTTCATATTAGAGTTACCAGCCTCAGAAACTGCAGCCCAAATAAATGCTTCACAGAGTTCAAGTAACAGACACATCTCAACATCAACTGTTCAGAGGTGATTGCGTGAATCAGGCCTTCATGGTCGAATTGCTGCCACTACTAAAAGACACCAATAAGAATAACTTATTTGGGCCAAGAAACATGAGCTATGGACATTAGACCGGTGGAAATCTGTTCTTTAGTCTGATGAGTCAAAATTTGAGATTTGTGCTTCAAACCGCCGTGTCATTGTGAGAGGCAGAGTAGGTGAACGGATTATCTCCGCATGTGTGGTTCCCACCGTGAATCATGGAGGAGGTGTGATGGTGTGGGGGTGCTTTGCTGGTGACACTGTCAGTGATTTATTTAGAATTCAAGGCACACTTAACCAGCATAGCTAGCACAGCATTCTGGTTTGCGCTTAGTGGGACTATTATTTGTTTTTAAACAGGACAATGACCCAAAACCCACCCCAGGCTATGTAAGGTATATTTGACTAAGCAGGGTGATGGAGCGCTGCATCAGATGACCTGGCCTCCACAATCACCTGACCTCAACCCAATTGAGATGGTTAGGGATGAGTTGGACAAAGAGTGAAGGAAAAGTAACCAACAAGTGCTCAGCATATGTGGGAACTCATTCAAGACTGCTGGAAAAGCATTCCAGGTGAAGCTTGTTGATAGAATGTCAAGAGTGTGCAAAGCTGTCATCAAGGCAAAGGGTGGCTACTTTGAAGAATTTGAAAAGTAACACTTTTTTTGATGACTACATGATTCCATGTGTTATTTCATAGTTCTGATGTCTTCCCTATTATTCTACAACATAGAAATTAGTACATTTAAAGAAAAACCCTGAAATGAGTAGGTGTGTCCTCAATGTTGCCATTATGGTGGTTAATTCATTAATGATTTAAACATCTGTGTGCGTAGTTTGGTCCAGTTCAGGGGTAGTATGGATCCATCATGACAACCAGATGTAGATCAAGCAAAACACTAAACTATCAGGGATTGAGAGCAGTGGAGGCTGCTGAGGGGAGGACGACTCCATTCCAGCCATTGTTATGAGCCGTCCTCCCCCCAGTAGCCTCCACTGATTTAGAGAAACCCTGTTATTAAAGCCGGATATAATCCCATTGCTTTTGCAGAAGCAGTGGTCCTGGAGGCTGTGCTCTGTGTGTTGACTACCTCAGTAGGAGAGAGGAAGAAACAGATCAAAACAATGTGGTGAAGAGGGGATTGTTTTTGTCACTGCATCACTGCCTGGGGCTTGTTCCATGGTCAGGGAGATGAGATGTGACAGACACCTTGGCAGGTAGGGACATCAGATCCAGAGCCGCAGGGGATGGGTTACCTGGGTGTGGTGTTGTTGTTAAACAGGGTTGTCTCAGCAGCAGCAAGATAAAGAGCAAGCAATGATGTCATTCCAACCAGTGTTGCCCGCTGGGCGGGAACATTAGACAAGAGCCATGTCTGGATAACACTATAACGTGTTTGAGAAGAAATCCAGAGGCATCATGGGAGGAAAATAGCATCTAGACCTCCATTAATGCAAGAAAGGTTTTGCAAAAGGAGAGGAAGATGAAACCTCAATGCATTAGAAGAATTCTGCCTCCCCCTTATGGAAATACAGGAGAACTGCCAGTTGATTATCACACTTTTACTACGAGCTGAGAGTGTTTTGACCCCATTATTTTAGGGCTTTATGCCTTGAGAGTAGAACAATAAAACACCTGACCGAGACTCTTTGGTTTACTCTCAGGCTTACTGACAATCTGGATCTAAAAGCTAAACTCATCCCATGTTACTTTAGATCTCATATGGATTTATGTCCCTAAAACGGAAGTGTATCTTAACCAGGGGTGGAGTGCTGCCGGGCGCTCCTTCACCTTCTTCAATTTGAGAATACACTGAGCTGGTAAAAAAAATAATTCTGATCAATTCTAAATAGATTATATTTAATTACCACAGAAAATCAATTTAAAAAGATAGAATGTCAAACCAAATAAATGTGCATAACAGCCTAGAGGTACAGTAAACGGTGGTTTCTTCCCTGTCTTGTCTCTGGCAGTGGCGAGAATTATGCTGAACTATAGGCTACTTGTGTGCACTGCTGAGGCCTGTATAAGGATTGACCACTTTAACCAATCAGAATGCAGGTTTAAAAAATTGAGACGCATGAATACACCACAGCAAAAGCTGGATTTTATGTCTGTTTTTACAGCGAATTTCCTGCAATTCTATGTAGTAACGATTTATGTTCACTTCTTGTTCAATTGATTTGTTGATAACATTTATGCAAATACAGTCTATGAATTGGCAGTTCATCTCTCTGTTTTATTTTATTCTGCAATCGGGTATATTGTAACCATATGTACAAGCTATTCAAATCAAAGTTTATTTTTGATACAGCGTAGTGTTAGCTACACAATACAATGAAATGGCTATAGCAACTAAAGCTCTCCTCGCAGACAGTGCCATGATATAAAGGTAACGTTACACGTGCTTGTATTAACATTAGGTTATAGCCTACAAATAGCTATACCAGGTAGTCGTAGGCCTATTAGGGTTTAAGGCAAATTGTATATTTTTCCTAACATTCAGCTATCCTTAAGCACAACAAGTTGGTTCAACTTCTTTAACATCACTCACTGTGCGATCCTGGTGCTGTCCTATCACAACCACGAAGGGCGCTCCAATCGTTTAAAATAGCACTCATCAAGATCTGTTGCCTACGCCTAGTAGTTATCCTACTCATCACGTATTGTTATTATTACAAATAGAAGATGATCACTTCGCACAATGGAGAAAATCTCGATCAGAGCTGAATTACTGAATGATTGCCTCGCTGTTTCATGTCCACGAGAATCTGTCTATGGGAGATGACATAACGAATCATGAGTATTTTACATAACAGAACCGAATATAATAGCATAGCATACAGTAGTAGGCCTATAATGTTACTGTTACCGGAAGAAAAAAAACTCGGTTCTAATGAGATTTTAGGATGGTTAGCTGAAGCTGAATAGTCACCGAAATAAATATCATGCGCCAAAACTCAATAGAGCGCGCCACTAGGCAGGATTTATGCTTTGATTGAAACAAAATACAAGACCGGTTAATAGTTCGTTAACATAATCTGTTCTAATTCGCTCACGAAACACTAATTCAGGAATATCGAAATGCATAGGCTATTCCCCTGAAAATTATTGGGATGCAGATGCAGTTTCACCGATAAAACGTAAATAATTACCATTCGCCATTGACAGTGATGATGGCCTATTTTAAAATTAGGTATGCCTGTGTTTGAGGGTATTAAAAATAATGTTTTTCTTGAGACAATATGTGTGGGCATAGGCAGACGTTGCAATTGGAGGATGCATTTTATGCATATTAAATAACAGGGCTCTCCAACCCTGTTCCTGGAGAGCTACCATCCTATAGGTTTTCATTCCAACCCACATCTAGTACACCCGTTTCTAATAATTAGCTGGTTTATAAAATGCATTATGTTAGTTATAACTGGGGTTGAAGTGAAAACCTACAGGAGGATAGATCTCCAGGAAGAGGGTTTTGCGAGTCCTGTTCTATAATGATACCTAGTTCATTTACTTGTTAGTTGTTGCGTTCCCTCACCCAAAAAAGTCAAGGACCATGACGTGGGATTCAGTGCTCATTGAAAAGTCCAGTCAAGAAAAGTCCTTTAACAGTCTTTGTTTAATACTCCAATGTCACTGGTCAAATGAGTTTCACACTGGGGAAGTTCTGCTCTTTACACAATGGGAACAATGCACGTTAGATGACTGTGAGACCCTGACATTTATTCCGTGAACTTTAGTAGAAAATGTCAAACACTGAAAATGTCAGACACCTCCCTCACATGCAGGTTTCTACAGTAGGGGAGAGCGGGGTAAATTGAGCCAAAGGGATTAGTTGAGCCACCCCTTGTTTCTGGGAAACCATACACAAAATGAATCATGTGACCAAATATTTAGGAAGAGGTCATCATTTCATGGAGTCTGTGAAGGAAGAAAACACATGGAAAAAGTGGTAAGCAAGTTAGGTCATTTAAAAAACAAACAGATTTTCACAAAGTCAATTCAATATTGTGTTATATTGTGTTATAGGTTTCATGATGCTTGTATCTAAACCAAAGTAGATGTACATCAGTTGGGGTCTCTATAAGCTACAATATGAGGTTCTAAACCTAGCATGAATGTCCATTTTTGTAGCTGTGTGGGCCAATATAGTCAAAATGTTTGTCTTGGGGTAAGTTGAGTTGGGGTGGGATAAGATTTGAATCCAGAGCCAACTAGGTGAAAAATCTGCCGAAGTGCTATTGAGCAAGGCACTTAACCCTAATTGCTCTTGTAAGCCGCTCTGGATAAGAGTGTCTGCTAAATGTTAAAAATGTGAAATGGAAGGGTAAGTGATATTGAACAGAGAGATCTGTATCCGAATGTTGGTCGACATTTATGATGTGCAATATACCACAACCCCATTCCATTCATTCGCATTTGACCTACCAACACCATCACCCACTTACCCCAAGGCAGCTCAACTTACCCTGTCCCTATGCTCAACTTACCTCATACCTGGGGTATGTTGTTTCAAGAGAACACCTTTTTTGGACAAGCTATATTTTCAAAATGGTCATGTTTACATCAATTCTGATTATTTCCAGGGATATACAACATCATTAAATGTATGTACAGTACAAATCTTTGTTAGAAAGAATACTATATCTCCAGTAGTGAAGCTGAATATAAAGAATGTCTCAACGTACCTCACTCTTCCCTAGCAATTCTTTATTCAGGGTTGAAAACTGTAATGTTCCACACAAGAAACAAAGTTGTAATTTATTGGTTTTTATTCCACCCAAATTCTGCATAACTACATCCAACTGCATTCTGTATGACATGATTCAAACTGCTGTGCCTTCAGAAACCTCAGGGGCCTGTCGTCACATTCCACCTCAGAAATGTGTCTGATGAAAGACGCATCAGCAGTGCATCAACTTGTGTCAACTCATTCGTTATGTTCCTTTTGACTGTTTTTAATCAATCATATTTTCCATCGTTTAGCTTGAAATATGGGTGAACATACCAATGATATTATTTGAAACAAACGGGAGTACCTTTTGTCTTTTAGCGATACAAGTGATAATGATGATGATTCCGAGCACCAACCAAATTGTTTGTGCTCGACAAAGGCCAAGATGTTAAATGTATAGGCTACATTATGATTCCTTTTCAAGTCTCATCCACATTGTTGAGTGAAACTTTATTGTGAGTCAAATCTGGTAGAGGAATTTTTTACAAATGTATGAGTAGAGGTGAAAAGGAAGGTAGTGTTACAGAGCACATCATATAGATTCTCAAAAGGTATTTGCGTTTCAGCTTTTTAAAATGTCATCATATTTCCTGTGGAATATTAGGCTTACACTTTTGGAACTACATCTCCCAAAAATAATTGATTCATAATTTTGTAGAAAAATAGTCAAATAACATTTGTCAAACTGGGTAGCAACAGTTGAGATCCATTTAAAGACACCTACCCAGTCAAACGAATGGACTAGATACTGACTTTGCATTTGTGTCATTATCATTGAGTATAGCTCAAAAAAATTGTAAAATCAAAACAAACAAAAAAACAAATATTTCAAATATGAATATTGCATGCTTAACAAAGTCTTCACATTGATACTGCAGTTTTGTAGAGCCAGGTAATCTAAGAAAGTACTATGTTCATCTAATCCATACTAAACTAATGTCGTACCTACATTGTGATAGACCAAACTGTATTTTCTATTTCCTATTATATCACATTGATTAGACCTTATTCTGTTACTATTTCGAAAGTGTGAAAGCTTTTCCAACGCTATGTCATTATCAGATATGCAATGTCAGCGCAGTAATACACATCGCCCAATCTGGTAACATGTTTTGGTGGCTGTTGATCTACACCTAACTGTACTGATGAACTGAACTAGTAGCATGTACAGTACATGGTAAAGGGCCCTAGCCGTCACGTTTTCCTTGTTTTGAGATCCTGAAAACTCAGTAAATACTCGTAAAACATAGAATTATCCATCATTTTGCTTATGTTATGACCGAGTGAGTAATTTTGCATATACCAGCATATGCACCGACATGAATACATTCGAAATGAGCTATTTGTTTTACACTATGTGTGTTGGTACCCTTTGACAAATTAGAAAATAGGATTGAAAGCAATCTGACCATCCTTCAAATAAAAAAATGCAGTAAAGCAAGTCAACTTCTAAAGAAAATGGTGTCAAAATATACAAGAAAATCTCTCGCTCTCTCTCTATCTCTCACGGCTGGCATAAGTCTCTTCAATAATTCATGTCTTCACGTTACATAATATATTGAATCAACACACCTGTGGCCCATCCGACACCCATCTTCTTTACTACTCTGTCCAGTGAAAAGGATAGGACCCAATATAAGTCAAAATCTCCAAATACAAAACCGTAACACGTGAAGAACTATTGTAAGATCATTTGTGTGCGGCAATATACGACTCTATTCATCTTTTCATAATCGTGGTCAGTAGACAAACTTCATAAACATATGAATGACAGAACAGGTGACCGTTGTTTTTTGTTTTTTTACTGTAATCTGATTGGGTAAAGGTCATGAGTACATTTGAAAAATACAGAATGACATAGCCACTCACACCAAAGCCTTTCTTCCCACGTTTTTTTCCTTCTTTTTTTTCTCTTTTGCCTTTTAATAAGGTGAGCGCACAACATACACTCATTATTTCCCCCTTTTAAAAAGAAGTAAAGCATGAAAGTAAACGACAAAGCACACAAATATCCAACAACTGAAACTGAGAGACTAAGTTTTTTTTTTTAAATACACACAAACCACCAGTAGTAGGTACAAGTCTTCTGTCCATTAAGGAATTTGGAGAATCAAAAAGCACAGTTAGTTAGTCCAGCTTTGCCAGCCCTGTCGTTGGATGGTGTGGACCAGGGTAGAGGTTGTGTGTGGCACTACCATGGGGGATAGTGCTGCTGTACTCTAGTCTAGGCCATCCTCTGCTGGCTGGTGGCAGTTGACATGGAGGCTGTGAGGTCTGGGAGACCTGGGGCTCAGAGAGCAGAGCAGAGAGGGCCTGGCTGGGCTGAGGAGGCAGGCCAGTAGCCAGGGCCAGGGGTGAAGGGCAGGGCGGGTTGTTTGAGTCCAGGGGTACTCAATGTGAGGGAGGGAGGCCCTACTGCCTAACCAAAAGGACACCTAGAAGACAAAGAGAAGGAAATGGAATGAGAGGAAATGAGCCACAACAACCCTGTACATTGATCGGAAAATTCAGTGTTGTGTTACGAAGTGTGTGTGCCCACCGAAATATATGCTGTCTCCACTCAGCTCCAAAGATCATGTAATCTCAACAAATGGTTTCTAAATGACACGGATTCTGCAAAGAGAAGAGACTGATGTAAAACAGGGACAAATAGTGAGGATAAATCCAGATCAAACCAACAGAGTTATCTAGGGACAATATCAGAGGATATTGTCTGGTTCAGATACTAACAGTATTTACAGTATCATTCCACTGGTGTGGGATGTCCTCGGGTTCTGGTGGGTAGGACATCCAGGATGGGCTTCCATACGACGCTGGTGGAGGCATGACAAAGTAGTCTGAGTAACCAGGGCGGTTGGCTGATATGGCGTAGACTCCTGTCATTGGGTTTCCTGTACGAGATAAGCAGTGTTTTGCCAATCAGAGGCTTGAATGAGTGAACTGAAGCAATTTGACAGAGAAAGGTATACATATGCCTTATGTATATTATATATACACATGTACATGTATATACGTATACATTTACTAGTCATAATATATATATACTATTTATTATTCTGACCTGAGTAGCTGGTCATGGACTGGTCAACAGTAACAGCAGGGAAGGGCGCTCTGTTGATAGGCAGATAGGGGGCACCATTGTGCTGACTCTGCATCTCAGAGGCCTCGGAAACACGAGGCTTCAGGCTGACATCGGGTGAAGAACTGCAGAAGGGGAAACAAAGACAAAAGCTTTGTAATTCATACATCTCACCACTGGGTGGCCTGTAAACCTCATGCGCAAACCTGGTAACAGTCAAGGCATTCAAATGAAGATGCTGTTTGTTTTAAATAATGCGGAAAAAAGTACAGCACAGAGTAGAATTACAACACAATGCATGAACAGTATGCCAAAGGACTTAAACTGAACAATTTTCAACTTCATATTCATCATCTCTAGCACCATCCCAACATCAACACCAATAGATTATGTGAAAATGGCCCATTTCTATGTTTTGTAGAAAAAATATAAAGAAAAACAAGTGTTTCTAATGACATCATCAACCAATTAGCAGGCAATTAGTAGTAATTACTCTAAAACTGATCAAACTCACACGAGTTTGGAAACGCTTATCTAAGCGTCATAGGAAACACTTATCTTCCTCTATCTTTTTAACTACAAAACATAGAAATGGGCCATTTTCACATATGTTGACTTTGGGATGGTGCTGGAGATGATGAATATGAAGTTGACTTTTCTCCGTTTCCCTTTATTAAGAGGTAGATAAAAAAAACATGGGGGATGACCTACAAGGATACACAGTGCACAAGGTTGGGCATTAAATAGGTTGGGTATGTTTAGCATTGGGAGGATGTGAATAAATCATAATTAATGTTATTTTCATCAGTTTACTGTCTTTCTAACAGCTAGAGGAGTGTTGAAGGGAGAAGGAGGAGGGGGGGGGGGTTCGTACAGCCTCATTGAGGTCCCGGTAGGGGGTCCAGGCCTGGAGGGTATCAGAGGAGGTGGGGGTCCAACGCCCATGTCAGGAAGCTGAGTGAACCTGAAGCCCTGCAGCACCAAGCACAACACACACACGCACGCACACGCACGCACGCACACACGCATGCACACACACACACACACACACACACACACACACACACACACACACACACACACACACACACACACACACACACACACACACACACACACACACACAACATAGTTAAATCAGTGTGTGGGTGTTTAAACATATGTACTGTGCAGCTACTCTCTCGACACACCTTGACTTTCTACAGTAGCATTCAGGATTTTTGCTTGAAGCACCACCATAAGCAATTCTACAAGAGCACACGTACACCAATGCGTTGTTCCAAATCATTTGCTTTACATTGCACAGTCTAATCAAAGCACTCACAGGTTTGGGTAAGCTACACTGGTGGATTTCCGGCCCGTAGGCAGACCCGCGCTGGTGGCCTCCTCCGCATGGATGGTTCATGGTGCCAGGAGCGCTGGTCACACCCTCGGAGTAAGCGCTGGTGTGGCTGGGATTGTAGGAACTGTGGAGGTGGGGGTGAGGGTGGTGGTGGTGGTGGTGGCTGGCAGGCGAGGGCTCGTCTGGGGCCAGCCCAAAGGCATTACCCAGCAGGATATGCATCTGCTGCCGGACCTCGTCGATGGAGGGCTGAGAGCTCAGAGTGGACGAGTCCGAGAGACCTTTGACCTGATGGCTTCCACCATAACCCAGGGAGCACATCAGTCGGTCCACGTTGGTCTCCTGGAACGTCTCTGGCTCTGCCTGACTCACAGGAAGACAAAATACACACACACACACGAATCGTACGCATACATGGTTATCCATTTGCAATTTAAAAGCACCGAAAATTCAGAGCTATTAACTGGTATCGAATTTCCAATCTAAATCACTGAACAGGCTATAAATCATATTCACTGTCATTGACATTCAGCAAGGTTCAGGCAGCATAAAGAATGGGCTCCCAGGCTGCGCTAGATGAAGGTTTTAAAGTTCGCCTGAAGGTAATCCTCTTCATTTCAGCCATGGAGCTTAAAAGTGAGGATTGGGAGAGGTAGGTATAATGGGAAAGGCTTTGTCCTAGGGTTTTCTCTAGGTTATTGCACCCAAGTACCAGAACTTCTCTAGGCTCAACCACCTTTACCCCTGCAGTGACTCCAGGAGTACGGTGTTCATTTTAGGACATTCTCCCTGCAGTTACATCGGCAGTACGGTGTACATTTAAGGACATCTATGTCTCATGGATGCAGTGATATTCAGTGATGACTCACATCATAACCGCTGTTGCGGATGCCTCTCCTGGACCTCTCCCTGAGGACCAGCAGGTCCATCTCCGTCTCCACGGGGCTAGGGCTGCTGGCGGCCAGGGACTGACGGCTCCAGTAGGCTGGCTCTCTCGATGGGGGGTGCCTGAAGTAGGGATATCATAGTTGCCGTCGTCATTATTATAGCCATCATTAATATCATCATCATCAGTAAAAAATGTAATCTGCAAACATCTACAGTTGGGCTGATTCAATTATTTCTCTGCGCTGCAGCACAGGTTTAAACTGAACACCTGGACATACAAAATGGACTTACAAAATTTCAGACAGTTACTAAACAGGTACCAGGGAGAAGTGGCAGTCAAGCATCACGTCAGCAGATACTCTCGCCCAGAAAAGGCACCGGTGCTGCAGCACAGGCATTTTGAAAAGTGACTTTTAAATCAGTGGATCTGCATACACTGAACGCCCACTGAACACCCACTCAAACATGAAATGAATGCTTCCTGTATAGCATACTGTATGTCTCTCGGCATACTACATAATGTGGATGCTCCCCCACCTCCTGATGTGGCATCCTGCATAGGAGGCCCTCTTCTCCTCAGCAGTCATTGGCTCCTTTGCCATCTCAGGCCTACTGTGCCTCTCTCTGGGGTTGAATGGGTGGATGCCATTGTCTGTGATGGGGAAATCACAGTAGCCTTTCCTCTTGGCTTTCTGGCGTACTTTGTTCCTGTAGTGTTCGATGTCGGTTTTCTGCTTGAGCCCCATGTTTGCCTGTGGACAAAGTCATTTGTATCCATTACATTTGTATATTGATTCTAGTTTGGCATTGCTTGGTATTATGTGTATACTTGGTGAGGTTTCTCTTCCCTATAAATAAACAACTGGTTTCAATTCCATTCTTATTTCCCCTTGGCCCTAACCCATTGATGTTTGTAGATCTGTAGTCCAAGTGCAATATACAGTAGCTCCACCTCTACACTGCCCGTTCTGTACCTATCCAGAACTATCTTCAGATCTGCGTATAAAGGGTTGGGGCCAAGGGGAAGGGAGCAATTTGAGACAGGCTGGCCGATTAAGTATGACATCATTCCCAGCAGACCGGGGACGGGCTCTCACCTCCCCATTGAGGACGACTGAGTCCTGGCTGTGACTGGAGGAGGATGGGTAGGAGTATGTGGGCTGGGCCGCCATTGGCTTGATGGTGATGAGTCGCAGTGAGCCGGTGTGGTCCTCGTAGGGATCTGCTGGGGTGAGAGGACATTGCTATTTAGCACAGCACTAGCTAGCCCAGCTACTACTGATCCTGCTGTTATCCCCAATCACACTGCCTGAGTTACTGCAGTAAGACATGCGGTGTGCGCATGTGCGTGTGTGCGTGTGTGCGTTCGTGCGTGTGTGTGTGTGTGTGTGTGTGTGTGTGTGTGTGTGTGTGTGTGTGTGTGTGTGTGTGTGTGTGTGAGTGAGTGAGAGCACCGTGTGACTGAGGGCATGTGTCCATGCATATATGTGTTTATTTACAATTCATTAGCTCTCTCCTATTGGTCCGACAGTGTCTCAAGCCTGTGTGATGACATAACATTGTGTGGACACGCAGCAGTAGCCTACAGTAGCCAGAGCGTGGCCTCTCGGCTCTCTCTCACCACTCCTCTTGTGCAGCAGATCCTCCTTGGTGCTCTTCTGTGCCGCAGCCCTCCGTGCCGCCAAGCTCTTGCCCGTGTTGAGTTTCCCGGATTCGTTGCTCGCAACCGAGCCGTCCTCGCTTGGCAACCTGCTGCGGGTAACCATAGCAACAGAGGCAGGCAGTGGTAAGCTCTGTGCATACAGTATTATCCAAGGTTAATGCCGCTATCACACAGCCCCCTGGCCACAGTTCTAGCCCGTGAAGACTGACTGCAGTGCGCAACACAGACACCTCGACAGGTGGTGTGCTAGCTAAGACCACAGGCTAGCACAGTGGGTGCTTCTAGCTTAATGTCAACATATCTCTCCTGGTATCTTTTCAGGAGTAACCAACAGGCAGACACGAGTGACTAACACACCAGTCTGATGTGATGTCATATAAGATAGCTTGGAACAAGTATACCCATCATGTCAGCTCATATCGACATCCCTCTTCAGAATGTATGGATCAGGTCATTCGAAGGGTGTTATGCATTCAGAAATGCAAAATGGAATCCACATTCGCATTCATGAGGCTTGTATAATGAGGCACCGTTCTACTCATGTGATAAATAGCCAGACTCTGAGAGAGAGAGAGAGAGAGAGAGAGAGAGAGAGAGAGAGAGAGAGAGAGAGAGAGAGAGAGAGGGAGGAGAGAATGTATGTCTGTGTGTATTCCTGTCAACGTGAGCCCAGAAAAACACTGAATCAAACATGGCCCTGGAAGCATCTCTCCAGGCTGTGTAAGTTCACTCACGTTACCATGCCCAGTGTTCAGCCTCTATTCACTATACACCACTGTGTGTTTACCCCTTGTTTGTTTTTTTCCCCAGTTATTATGCTCAGTATCCTTTCAAAAGCGTTTTGTTGTATAATCATCACACTGCAGAATCCCAATGACAGCAGCAGAGGAGCTGTGTTTGTAGCCTTGCTAATCCCAGTCTGAATGAGCCCTGGGGTCCATCCAAAGGGTGACTGGAACAGCAGCTGACCTGAGTTCAGATACTATTTCAAATCGTTTCAAATACTTGATCAGTGTTTGATTGAGCTTGCCTGGTTTAATGAGTCAATAGAATGGTCAAAAACTACAACGCCCACTCGTCTGGTACTCCAGGCAGGCTAGAGCAAAGCAAATACTCAAAGCATTTGAAATACTT
The DNA here is from genome assembly GCF_002021735.2 of Oncorhynchus kisutch. Taxonomy (NCBI): domain Eukaryota; kingdom Metazoa; phylum Chordata; class Actinopteri; order Salmoniformes; family Salmonidae; genus Oncorhynchus; species Oncorhynchus kisutch. Next base: position 45,291,928 of record NC_034177.2, read on the forward strand.
AGAGTACTATTTGAACCCAGGTCTGCACTGCAGTGCCTTCAAGGCCCAGTAATCATTGCAGCAGACTCATGTCACACCTCCAGCATGGTGGCCGTAAATATGGCACTAAAAAGTCCAAGTGGGTCTAAATCAGCCAAAGATAGGGGAGATCTGTTTGACAGCTGACAATGACTGATGTTTTGGGTTGGGCCAGTAAAAAATAAAAAAATAAAAATCAAGCCTTTGGTTGGTCTGTACCATTTCTTCCAGTGTGTTAGAATGAGCATTTTTATGCATTGGAAATTCAAAGGAAAGATGGCTCGATAGGCAGCTCAAGCTTAGCTTTGGCTACGTTTAGACAGGCAGACCGATTCTGATATTGTTTTCACTGACTGTTTTTTTGACCAATCAGAACCGCTATTACAAAGATCTGGTGTGACAATATCTGGTGTGATTGGTCAAAAGACCAATTAGTGGGGGAAAAAATATCAGAATTGGGCTGCCTGTCTAAACACAGTCTTTAGTGTTCTAGACTAGAGGGAAGAGAGGAGGCTGTATTCATTTTGTGGCACGGCAATAACGCATTCATGAATCACAAGTTTTTCATTACAAATTCTTCTTTCTATTGCCTTTTCCTAGTGATAGATGGCTACGATTCTTGGAATTGGCAACACCCAGGCAAACTGTAAGCCAGTCAACATGAGCAGATTTAAGCAGATTCTATGCAATCTGTCCAAGACTGTCATATTTTTGGTGCATTTTCCTTGACTTAAAGTATTGCCACAAACAAATCCAAATGTGTTCTGGTAATCTAAAGAAAACAGGGAGATCATTCTGTTTAAATTGAATTCAGTGTTCTTCTTACCCTTTGTGGATGATGTCAGCAGAAGGAGGTCTTTTAGAGGCAGTCCCATCCTGGTGCACCTTCCTGTCCAATGACAACGGGGCATCTCTCACTGGGAGGCCCAGAACCAGCGTCTCCTTGGTAACAGAGACGGTCTCCTCACCTTGCTGATGGCCTATGTGCTTCTTGGCATAGTCAAATCCCTGCACATGCTGGGACAGAGAGGGTTTTACAAAAGGGTTTACCATGACATATGATCTATGGTAAAGTAAAGGAGAATGACATTTAATTTACAGATAAGGTAAATGAGCAAAGTTGGCTCAGTGAGCTCTGATTTCTCTCAGTCAGCAAGTAAAGACTACTAAATGTTAAAACAAAATGTCTAATGGCACCTTTGAAGTTGGGATATATTGGAAGAAAGAAATGGACAATTAAATTGGTTTATGATTTATATTATACCGAGGCAGTTTCTTTGTTTCACCAAATTACTCTCATTTCATGAAGCCTCTCTTCATTGCAAAACAGCGAAAGGAACAGAATGTACAGATACATTTGCTTTCAAATTCCATTTTTTTTGTTGAAAACTCTAAATATGTAAATACATTATATTCAATGTTTTTCTAGTGCAGGTGGGGATAGAAAGGGAGAATACAACCTCACACAGCTTTAATAATTAAAGTGTCTTGCACGGTGCCATCAATTGCATCACCACACCTGGTTGTGAGATAAATCGACACACTGTTTGTGCAGACATCTTTACCTCATCCTGAGATTAGTGACATTTCACAACAGTGAGAGTCTGGCTGAGATAATGTATGAGGACAGGATGGCTTCATCCTATTGGACAGTCACAGTCAGGGGGAATGTTTCTACAGATGAACCTTGAAGGCTGAGCTCAACAGAGACATGTTTCACTGGCAGGAGGCAGACCTATCTGTCCACTTGATGCGGTTAACTTTATAAATGGCCTCCTTTCATCTTTCAGCTGCCCAGTTTGATAAAGACATGGAGTTGATCCGAGACTCTGCACAAGGCTACTCTCTGATGTATTCGACAAAGATGGATTCTGTGTTTTGACTTGGGCTCCTTTGGTATACTGATGGAGAAGGAGAGGTTTGATTATTTAATTTTTTTTAACAAGGGACTTTTTGTAAAGAGACCTCATGGCAGAACCACTCTAAACAACTCAATTATGATTGACATGATATTTGTTTTCGTTGCACAAACGGCCAAATATAAAGCCACGTGACGGACTATACCACATACTGTGTTTGGAGAGCAATGAAATACGGTCACATATTGAATGATCAACGCAACAACAACAAAAAACACCCCCATGCAGACTGAAGCCATGCCATTGATTTGCAGCTTTGTGTCGTTGTCCCACTTTGATGGATAATTATGTGCTGGGACTGGTGTTTGAAGAAGTCCACTATCTCCCTAGTGGGTTAGGCTCTGCTTGGTATTCTGTCTTCATTCCCAGAACGTTTGGACACAAACACATTCCACTGCAACAGACTGCACATAGGTGCAGTGTGGTGGAACCAAAGAGCTCAACTCAGCACATTTACCACTAATGTCCTTTTGTCATATCGCCACAAGCTATTCATAAACCAAGTAATTATAAGAATGTGTGTCTAATTTGCGCATGCGTGCCACATCTCTGGATCAGCAAGGGACAGAGAGAGAAATCTGCCTCGCAGCATCGCATGCGAATCTCCTATTTTGGTGCCGTTTCAAATCATTCATGTCACATTCAAAACCAACTCAGTGACATGAAAGGTTCACAAACAGTTTCACAAATCAACAAAGCCTTGAAGCACTGTACTCGCACATGTAAAATACAGTTGGCAAATATGGTGCTAATTGGCCACGTTCCTATCCTACTGTCCTATTTTTACTTGACACTAGTGTGTGTCTGACCTTGTCCTACACCATAAACTGGAGCTGGCGCTTCTCTTTTCCCATCCAGAAATATGCACTGATGTTACATCTGTTCTTCTGGAGGGAGTGATTTTGGTGTGTCGTACAGAAGTTACACAAGTGCGTCTTGAGTCGGAATCTGAAAGGTTGAGGGGCAGACCTTGGTAACCCCCCCCCCCCCACACACATTATCTCTATTCATCTAAATGGCACAATATTTAATCCAGTAACAAAATTACTGATCGCTTGGATTGCGCCACTGAGCCACTGGCTGGTATGAGATGAGAAGAAGCCTGGTGGATAAGAATCATTACTATGCATTGGAAGGCAACAAGGACGTATAAAATGGCCCAGTGATCGTGGACGATAAGCCATGGTGAGCCCACTCCATCCCTTCCATTGATTCCCCCCAGGCACTGTCAACATGCATTTATTCACAAATAACACTCAGTCAATACCTGGTGGTGATAACTGCCCTCCCTCCGATAGGATGTCTAAACAAGAAGACAATTGAAAGGGACATTTAGCCGAGGATTCACATCCATCACATTAACCATCTGGATTCTCATTTCGCCGCCCCATCATGCTTATTGAGCACCCATCACTATCGTCACCATTGGCTAGAAGTAATGGAGCCAACGCAAGACGTGTTAAGACCCGCCCAAGAAGTGTTAAGACCCGCCCAAGACAAAGACATTTCTCTGAACTGCGCATTAAGGTGATAAGAGATATGTAAAGTTCACCTTAGAGCGGGGTTTGAAGCTCCTGAAAGCGCCGGTCTTGAAGATGACCCTGTTCCTCTTGCACAGGATGGCGGTGACCATGGCGACAACAACCATCACCAGGGCAACAGGCGTCAGCACAGCCATGATCCACAGATTGGCAGGCGGGACCTTTACCACAGCTGTCGGGGAACCATGGAGACAAAATAAATACACCCATATCTATCAATATGTATTTTTGTTTGCAATCATTACAAAATTATTGAGGCACATAGCTATTCAACAGGCTACGAGACAGATAGAAGTGCTTCAGCCTGAGCATACCTAAAATATACTGCAATAACTCCTGTGCATCCATCTCTTTATGACTGAAAAAGCTAGTTCTGTAGACTTCATGTAAGAGAATAATGTTAAGGCTGTTTGGTAAAGATGTGTAAAAAAAAAAAAAAAAAAACCTACGATCAGCTTGGAGCAGGACAAAGTAGCCCAGAGTGAGGGCCATGGTTTGGGAATCCAAGGTACTGAGGGTCTTAGCTGCAGTGGTGCCAGTTATGGGGGCACCATTCAGTTGGGCATAGTAGGTCATTTCGGCTGAGTTCTTAGGCCCCGGGAGTCGACGAATGCCAACCATCTAAACAAGAGCAGCACAATTTGGTGGATTCAGTGCTGTCATATGAGACATTGCAAAAATACAATAGCATTAATTATGTATTTGAAACACTCAAAAAATAACAGCACTCAGGGAACACACTCATGGGATTAATATGAATCAGTGGAATTCATTGTATTTTAGTATAGATCACATGTCCATAATACGTCATAATGGTTTCATCACGGGCTGTGATTAAAGCTTGCCATAAAGAAGGGGGAAGGGAGTGTTAAATGGAAGAGCTCAACATCCGTTACATGAGCTCTCTCCCCCCTCATAAAACCTGATCATCTGTGACGTTACATAAAAATGTTAATCTGTGACAAAACCTAAAAGGGGACATAGAAATTCCGTGAATCTTCATAAAATAGTGAAACTCTGGGGCAAGTGAACATAAAATGGGACTGAGTGGTTTATCAGTGAGTGAGCATGCAGTCCCGTGTGTGTGTGTGTGTGTGTGTGTGTGTGTGTGTGTGTGTGTGTGTGTGTGTGTGTGTGTGTGTGTGTGTGTGTGTGTGTGTGTGTGTGTGTGTGTGTGTGTGTGTGTGTGTGTGTGTGTGTGTGCGTGCCCGCCTCACCTGGACGGTGTAGCTCCCGACGGTGGTGGCCCTTCTAAAGCGGCTCCCCTGACTCCCCTGACGCCCAGACACCAAAAAAAGCTCAGCCAGCCGCTGCTCCATTAAACTAGCAAAGCTCTGATAATTCCCTTCCAGAGAAGAGCTGTCAACATCCTGAATTACTGCAGAGCAGTGGAGCACAGAGAGAGAGAGAGAGAGAGAGAGAGAGAGAGCGAGAGAGAGAGAGAGAGAGAGGTGGAGAGGTGGAGACAGGGGGAGGGGGATGTGAGGGGGGAGAGAGATGGAGACAGGGGGAGGGGGATGTGAGGGGAGAGGGGGAGAGAGAGGTAAGAGGAAAAGAGAGGGATAGAGAGGTAATGGAGAGGTGGGATAGGGACAGAGGAGGAAAGAGAGGTTTGGTCATTCCTCAATTTAAAACTTGTAAGTCATATTATAGTAGGGCTGACCTGGGCGCACTGCAGTCTCATCACGACAGTGGCAGAAAGGTGTGCCATTTAGAGTCCTCTCACAAAACAGGGCCTCCTTCACACCGAGCATTTATCCGATGTGATCTCACAGAAACAGATGTCAGGAAGCTCTAAATAATGCATCAATAGGATTCGGGAGGGAAAGGAGGAGCTCAAATACGTTGGGAGAAGAAACACCACAGGCAAATGTACACAACACACAGTCGACCAAAGCACTAACTAACTAGCAGTTAGTGAAAATCAATGACAGTTTAAATTACCTGTGATCACCCAGTAGTGCTTTGTGGCAGTGGATGTGTTGAGGTTGTGGTACTCTAGTGCTGTGGAGTGAAAGGGAGAGAGAAAGAGAGAGGGAGAGCAGAGATGAGAGAGAGGTTACAGAGAGTAGGCTTGGGCAATATACCGTTTATACCGTATACAAGGGGCTGCAGGGGTGCGTGCTCAGCCACTGCTTATAACAATAAGTTAAGTATAACTACAAGAAATCTAAGATGTGCCAAATAAATTATATCCAGCTCAGGAGTCCAGCTATGCATTTGGTTGGCTAACTTGAAAGCTACGTGGCTAGATACCAAGATCAAGCCTCTTGGTTACAGCAGAGACATTCAATCCCCTTCTGGATCAAGATCCCTGTTGCCGAAATAGTTTTGTGCTTAAAAAAAAATGCATATATACAGTACCAGTCAAAAGTGTAGACACACCTACTCATTCAAGGTTTTTTCTTCATTTGACTATTTTCTACATTGTAGAATAATAGTGAAGACATCAAAACTATGAAATAACACGATGGAATCATGTAGTAACCAAAAAAGTGTTATACAGTATAAAGATTTTAGACTCCGCAAAGTAGCCAACCTTTGCCTTGATGACAGCTTTGCACACTCTTGGCATTCTCTCAACCAGTTTCATGATGAATGCTTTTCCCAATAGTCTTGAAGGAGTTCCCATATATTCTGAGCACTTTTGTGCTGCTTTTCCTTCACTCTGCTGTCCAACTCATCCCAAACCATCTCAATTGAGGTCAGGGGATTGTGGAGACCAGGTCATCTGATGCAGCACTCCATCACTCTCCTTCTTTGTAAAATAGCCCTTACACAGCCTGGAGTTGTGTTGGGTCATTGTCCTGTTAAAAACAAATGACAGTACCACTAAGCGCAAACCAGATGGGAATAGTATCGCTGCAGAATGCTATGGTAGCCCTGCTGGTTAAGTGTGCCTTGAATTCTAAATAAATCACAGATAGTGTCACCAGCAAAGCACCCCCACACCATAACACCTCTTCCTCCATGCTTTATGGTGGGAAATACACATGCGGAGATCATCAGTTCACCCACACCGCATCTCACAAAGACATGGGGGTTGGAACCAAACATCTCCAACTTGGACTCCAGACCAAAGGACAAATTTTAACTGGTCTAATGTCCATTGCTCGTGTTTCTTGGCCCAAGCAAGTCTCTTCTTCTTATTGGTGTCCTTTAGTAGTGGTTTCTTTGCAGTAATTCAACCATGAAAGCCTGATTCACACAGTCTCCTCTGAACAGTTGATGTAGAGATGTGTCTGTTACTTGAACTCAACATTTATTTGGGTTGCAATTTCTGAAGCTGGTGACTTTAATGAACTTATCCTCTGGGTTTTCCATTCCTATAGTGGTTCTCATGAGAACCAGTTTCCTCATAGCGCTTGATGGTTGTTGCGATTGCACTTGAAGAAACTCTGAAAGTTTTTGAAACTTTGACTGACCTTCTTAAAGTAATGATGGACTGTCAATTCTCTTTGCTTAGTTGATCTGTTCTTGCCATAATATGTACTTGGTCTTTTACTATATAGGGCTATCTTCTGTATACCCCCCCCCCCCACACACACACACACACACACCTTGTCACAACACAACTGATTGGCTCAAACACATTAAGAAGGAAAATAATTCCACAAATGAACTTTTAAGAAGGAACACCTTAATTGTTAATTGAAATGCATTCCAGGTGACTGCCTCACAAAGCTGGTTGAGAGAATGCCAAGAGTGTCCAAAGCTGTCATCAAGGCAAAGGGTGACTATTTGAGGAATCTCAAATATAAAACATATTTTGATTTGTTTAACATTTTTTGGGGTTACTACATGATTCCATATGTGTTATTTTATCGTTTTGATGTCTTCACTATTACTCTGCAATGTAGAAAATAGTCCAAATAAAGAAAGACCCTTGAATGAGTAGGTGTTCTAAAACTGTTGACCGGTAGTGTATAACAAGGCAATTAGAAATGCCGGAAGGGCATATTTTTCTTACTTGATCACTACTAAACAGAATTATTTGAGTGCTCTTCTCGATCAGTTGATGGCCTGATAAATCCAAAATTATGTGAACTTTCTTGCACATCTAAATGTGATGAGTTTGTGGCATATTACAGATATAAGATAAGCAACATTAGGCTGGGTATCAGCCTGATGACAAGCTGCCAAGCAAAGGCACAATGGATGCATTTTACCTGGTTGACACAGACATGCGCAGGAAAGGGATATCACAACTTCAGCCATCTACCTGCATTCTCGATCCTATCCCCAGCACCTTCGTCAAAAATGTTTTTAATTGCATATCTGAAGAAGTGTAAGCTATTGTTAATCACTTCCTGGAGAAATTGGTGTTCAAACAGCAAAATTATTTTTAAGTGCCAACTGTAATTAAAAAAAATACAATCTGGTTTTCGTGCCAACCACAGCACATAGACAGCCTTAGTTCAAGTGATAAATTATCTTAGAGCCAACACAGGCCAAACAGCTCTCTGCCCATGTACTTGTAGATTTAATTAACCTCTACAGGATTGGTGGGTCCCTCTCGGGACTAACGTAGGCTAATGCGATTAGCATGAGGTTGTAACAAGGAAATTTCCCAGGACATAGACGTATCTCATATTTACCGAAAGCTTCAATTCTTGTTAATCTAACTCCACTGTCCAATTTACAGTAGCTATTACAGTGAAATAATGCCATGCTATTGTTTGAGGAGAGTGCACAGTTAAGAATTTGAAAAGTTCAAAATAAACCAATTAGGCACATTTGGGCAGTCTTGACAAAAAAGTTTGAACAGAAATGCAATGGTTCATTGGATCAGTCTAAAACTTTGTACATACACTGCTGCCATCTAGCGGCCAAAATCTAAATTGCGCCTGAGCTGGAATAATACATGATGGTCTTTCTCTTGCATTTCAAAGATGATGGTACAAAAAAAACGTGTTATCTTTTACCAGATATAATGTGCTATATTCTCCTACATTCATTTCACATTTCCACAAACTTCAAAGTGTTTCCTTCAAATCATAGAATATGCATATTGTTGCTTCAGGTCCTGAGCTACAGACAGATAGATTTGGGTATGTAATTTTAGGTGAAAATTGAAAAAAAGGGTCCGATCCTTGGGCTGCATTTGACACTATTGACCATGACGTCCTTCTGGACAGACTGGAGAGGTGGGTTGGCCTCTAAATTAGTTTACATAGCTCAGAGAAAATACATATCAAATGTTGAGTTCCACGAGGTTCGATTTTGGGTCTGATACTGTTCAGTTTATATACTGTATGTTACCCCTTGGCAGTGTTATCAGAAAGTGCAGCATTGATTTTCACAGCTACGCAGACGACACACAACTTTACATTTCTGTGTCACCAGACGACTTTAGCTCCACAGATAAATTATTATACTGTATTAGTGATTAAAATACTTGGATGGCTCACAACTTCCTCCAGCTAAATCAAGACAAGACCGAGGTACTCATTGTTGAAGCCAAAGCACAGAGAGAGAATCTAGCCATACATTTGAATTCACGGGCAATAAAGATAAAACACCAGGTAAAAAACCTAGGTGTTACTTTAGATTCTGAACCATTTTTTTTAGGAATGTGACTAAAATAGCTTTGTATCACCTGAGGAACATTTTCTCTCTCAGGCTGATACAGAGAGACTCATCCATGCTTTTATTATAAGCAGGCTTGACTACTGTCATGCTCTCCTGTCTGGTCTACCCAAGAAAGCCATTGGTGAACTGTAAAACATACAGAATGCTGCAGCATGGGTACTGACCAAGACCAGGCGGCGAGCCCACATTAAACCGGTTTCAAGGTCTCTGCACTGGTTGCCTATGAGTTTTAGAATTCATTTTAAGATTCTTCTATTGGTTTTTAAATCAATCCACGACTGTGCACACCAATACATGTCAGACATGCTTTTAAGTTATGTACCCAGTCGGTCCCTCAGGTCCTCTGGCACTGGCCGTTTAACTATCTTAAAACCCAGGACCAAGAGGCATGGAGAGGCAGCCTTTATTTATTACGACCCCTGTCTCTGGAATTGCCTGCCAAAGAACCTGAGGGGGGCCGAAACTGTGGACATATTTAAAAGAGATCTTAACACATCTTTTTAGCTCCGCTTTTCCTTTGGGTGTTTTTTAGTTGTTCAGTTTGTGTTATTCTTTGTGTTTTTTTACATTATGCTTGTTGTGTAGTGGATATTTGAGCTTTTATTTTCATTGTTTTTATTTGTGTTTTCCTGTAAAGCACATTGGGTTGCATTCCATGTCTGAAATGTGCTGTATAAATAAAGGGTGATTTGATTTGAAGGGTTCAAATACACTGAGTATACAAAACATTAGGAACACCTTCCTACTATTGTGTTGCACCCCCTTTAGCTCTCAGAACAGCTTCGATTTTGTCGGGACATGTACTCTACATGTGTCGAAGGCGTTCCACAGGGATGCTGGCCCATGTTGACTCCAATGCATCCCACAGTCGAGTCAAGTTGGCTGGATGTCCTTTGGGTGGTGGACCATTCTTGATACACACAGGAAACTGTTGAATGTGAAAAAGCCAGCAGCGTTACACTTCTTGACACACTCAAACTGGTGTGCCTGGCACCTACCCCATTCAAAGGCACTTACATATTTTGTCTCACCCATTCACCCTCTGAATGGCGCACATACACAATCCATGACTCAATTGTGTCAAGTCTTAATAATCCTTCTTTAACCCGTCTCCTCCCCATCATCTACACTGGTTTAATTGGATTTAATAAGTTACATCAATAAGGAATCATAGCTTTCACCTGGATTCACCTGGTCAGTCTGTGTCATGGAAAGAGCAGGTGTTTCTAATGTTTTGTACACTCAGTGTAAAAATAGAATATTATTTGATCTTCCCTTCGTGCTCAAATCATCCGTTCTCTGAAGAAACACCCAGAAGGTGATGCAAATTGCAGGTTAGCATGAAGTGATCTAATCAGCCTCCTCTCCAATGCACAATATTGGACCATAACGTCACCTTTGTCAATTAGTTCAACATCTAATTATCAGTACTCTGCTGGTGTAATGAAATAAAGACACCATTCATATTTTCATGTTCAGACCACACACTTACAAACACGCAAACTTAAGCTTTCGCTGAGGACAACACAGTGGAAATATGACATATTTCTGTATAAAAATGAAGAAAACAAGAAGAAAACGCCACTGGAAACAACTATCACGCAAACCCTTCCCGTGATGCCCTGGGGCACTTACGCTCAGCGATGATGAGCGGGGGGAAGAAGAGGAAGTAGCCCACCAGCTCTGCGGTCAGCTGGTTCAGGAGACCGCTGGAGACGGTTCCGTTCAGCACCGCGTTCTCGTTCTTCACCACATAGACCAGAGACACGGCAGGAGAGCCAATCACCTGGGCGGTGCTCTGGATCTGAACAAACACAGACAAGGATGTTGTACGATATCAGACATGTCGAAGTAAATACAACACGCTAAACAGGTATGCTAATTGCATGGGATTGAATATGGCCCAAAGTCATTAACACACCTCCACAGAAAGCCCGCTGTAAGATTCCAGCACTTTGTCCTGAGCTTCCTCAAATGCATTCTCCAGCCGTTGTTCCATCATTTGAACAAAACTGCAGGAGTTGACATTGTCTTCTGAGCCTACAAACCTGAGAACTAAAAAAAAAACGCAGAGCAACAATCAGTATACCAGTAGAGTACATTCAGTTACAGTACGTAAGAGCGCAGTACATCATTTTCTACAAGCATGGTCACATCATTCAGCAGTGTTACATGTGTTGTTGTGGAGTGTTGTCCCTATTGGGCCTTACCTGTTTTGAGCTGCAGATGGACACTGAGGCTGGAGGCCCAGGGGGCTACAGGGAGCAGAACAGCCTTCACCAGAGGACTGTGCTGCCGGATGTCTGCCAGCACTTTGTCAAAGCCATAGGTATTCATTGTCTCCACCACCACAGATGCTATGTAGACCGTTTTCCCACTGGCTACATAGTACCCAAGAGTGACATTATGAGGGCTGCAGAGGTCCCGTTCAACCTGAGAAGAGAAAACGTGTTGTTTATGTCTTGATCGCTATCGCTAACACCCAACACAATTGCAGTGGGTCAAGACTAGTGTTTCTGGTCCTATGTACTACCACTCACTCCTCTCCAGTCTCCACCAGTATGTGTTAGCTAGCTATCCCCGGACACATAACTATGCAGCTTGTGTTTGTGTCGTTTCCTGCCGATCACTTCCGGGCTCAGTAATAATACATGGGTTCTGATGGGGGAGAGAAGAGGACTGGGATAGAGTAGCAATCACTGAATTACACATCGGGCAGACAGACAGAAAAACAGACAGAAAAACAGACAGCACAGGTAGGAAATCAATGGACTTAAACTGAGTCAGCCATCACAGAGAGAGAGGGAGAGAGAGAGAGAGAGAGAGAGAGAGAGAGAGAGAGAGAGAGAGAGAGAGAGAGAGTGAGAACAAGAGAACTGAATAACGGACGTGTCTGAAGAGGAAACGCCTGCAATAATAGGTTTTAGTCATTCAGCTAGTAGGGTCAATAAAGAGCTATTCTCTTCACATACTGTTAACAGCCTCTATAAAGCAAAGCCTATTCACCATTCAAGATGCCATTTATCATCATACTGAAATCCTTTCACCGTTAGTCACTTCAGTCTCCTCCGCTATCAAAGTGAGAAATTGTACCCCATGAATAGTATGGCTAAGAGGGGAGCCAGAATAAGTAAATACACTCACTCTAGTTCCTAGCGCTGCATTAGTTCCTCTGGCCATCCAGAGTAACTAATATGAAATCCTTGTCCCACAACGTGAACACGGACTAATCAACATTTAAACAGGACTACGGCACTGTATTCTGTATTTGATGTGGTAGGTGTTCTTCTCCAGTTACACTACAGCAGTAACAACATCCTAACACAGAGAGTAGAGAGCAGAATAATACGGACCTGGACATAAACATTGGTGTCGTTGAAGGCCCTCCGTAGAGCATGGGTGAGTCCTTTAGACAGATTCTGCCTCGTCATGATATCAAGCCTGTTCCTCCACAGCTGCATGGACAAAACTTTGGAGGAAAACAAACAGTTATATATATATATATTTTTTTTTTATGAAGGTCTTCATTAGGGATGTACTCACATGGTGGCATCTCAAATCTTGTTTTATTTATTTGGCGAAACAGAGTACACTAACAAACGGTTTTCAAACTGAGCTGCTGTTGATTGAGTGCCCATATGGTACCTGTTTTGACCCAGGTCTTCTCAGTGATGTTACATGGTAGATGCTCCCCTTCAGGACTGGTGGGGGTTGGTTCAGTTGTGGTCGGTCCAGGGGTTGTTCCTTTGGTGGTGGTGGGGATGGTCAAAGTGGTAGTCGGTGCAATTGTGGTTGTAGTGGGAGCGGTTGTGGTTGTGGTCGTGGTTTGGTCAGTTGTGGTTGCCATCACTGTGGTCTCTTGGAGGGTGGTCACTTCCTGTGTGGTCGTAGTGGTCCAGGTTGTGGTTGTAACCGCCTCTGTGGTCGTAGCTGTGGTGGTCTGGGGTGTCACAGTTGTGGTGGTCACGGTCAGGGGCGTGACGGTCGTGGTGGTCACAGTCGTGAGCTGTAGACTGTCATTGGTCACAGTGTCTGGTGTTGGGTTGGTGTGTGCTGCTGTGGTGGATGGTGTAGTGGTGTTGGTGTCAGCCCTTGCAGGTGTAGTGGTGTTCCATGTGTGAGTGGAGAAAGGACTAGTCACATTGTCTGGGAGGGTGGCGTCGCTCTCTCCCAATGTGGCCAGAGAGGACACTGGGACTGTAGGTAAATCTGGGTTCGCAGGCAAACTGCTGTCTCCCTCCTCTGCAATGAAAGAAGGAGCAGCTTTTAAATGATTTAAAAATTCGGTTCATATCAGGTCATTCATATCAGGTGAAAAATGTCCCGTTTGGATGATGTCCCATAATGTGAGGATGAGGTCAGACCTGGAGAGGCAGCATGATAGAGGGGATGGAGCAGGGTAATGTGGGACTGAGCTGGACCGAAAGAAAATGGGATTTTGAGGGAATGAAGGTGCAGAGCATAATGATGATGACGATGATAATGATGACGATGATGAGGATGATGATGAGGATGATGATGATGACAACGCTGATGATGATGACGACAACGATGATGACAAGAAACCAACGTCTCTCTAGTGTGTAGAGACACTAACAACAGTCATGAGGTGGGTATGTACGTACATAACATTGCGATTGTTTTTTTTCCTTCTACAACAAGATGGGTTTGATTATTGTTTGATGACTTGTCCTACCTGGGCTGGTGTTTGAGGTGCTGTTGGTTACAGGTGCTAAAGACAAAGGGTCTGTTGTTCCTGCTGTTTGATTGTCACTGTTGATGGCTGAGGAGGAGGCTAAGGAGGAGGCATTAGCTAGCACTGATGGTTGCACAGGCTGCTCTCTGATGCTTTCTGCTGTCAACCCTGATGGGTCTTTTGGGTCCGTGGGTATGGCTGGAGGGGCCCGGGGCCCATCCTCCACTGGCGTTGCCCTGGCAGAGAGGTTAGAGGGCACGGCTGGGTCCTGAGGCAGAGCCGCATGCCTTGATGACTCGTTGTAGTGCCCTTCATCTGGAAAACGAGGAGAGGTGGGACTTAAACAGCAACTGAAAGCATATAGATGCAGCATGGAAATTTAGAAAGAACACATTCCATATGGTTACCTCTCTCCCTCTCTCTCTCTCACACACACACACACACACACACACACACACACACACACACACACACACACACACACACACACACACACACACACACACACACACAGCACTCCATCATGTAACAACTAAAGTGACAGGATACAAATGCGACAAACATTTAACCGTTTTTGAACACAAGAAAGCACAGCAAATGTGTTTATTCTTCCATGTGGTTGGTGGCACTGAGTTGGCAGTGCATGTAGTCAGGCACGGATAGAGGTTTACCTGTGCCTGAGCACCTGCCCCTGTGCCCTCTCACTCTCCAAGTGCTCTTTTGGGTATTTGTATCATTATTATTTTTTTGTATACCGTTTTTGTCGTTTGACCCAAATATCGTTGTGATGTCGTGAAGTTCACCCCCCCCCCCCCCCCCCCCAGGGGTACAGAGATTGTGTGCGCCCAGTATCCAAACATGCATGGCTTGAGAATTGACCGGTCGAGTGTGTGTAGCAAGCTATTAGCTATCAACATTAGGCTACTACCAGAGCAGCATAACACTTGATTTAGGCTACATCATCATCAATATTCAGTCTGGTTGGCCTACACACAGCAGCACTTCACCATTTGTTTCCTTATAGAATCAAAGCTATGGGAAAGGTGCTGGAGGTGCTGCAACCCCCTGATGAGTTTAAATACATTTGCCAAAGTTATAGAATTAACTGCCGTATGTTCAACTATAAATTAAATCCTTCAGAACAGCCTACTACACCATGAGTAGACTTATAACATAGCCACAGAGGAGCCATAGCTTCTTTAAAAAAATTGCCTACCTGTGGATTGTGTGTAGCCCAATATGAAGGCATAAGCCTAGGCCTGCAGTCGGGAACGCGCGAACAGGCCTTTCACTAAATTTCTAATACAATCCAGGGAAAAGAGGTTGGAAAGCAAATGGCTCCTACTGAAAAGGGAAGACTATAATCTGTCTGCTGTAGGCTACCACAATATTCTCTTTAACATACAAATAGGCCCATTGAGCAAACATTGTTTTACAAAGCAAAATGAGAGAGAGAGATAGGCTTTTAGCCATCGGCGAGGGAGCTGCGCAACATTAGGTATTTTAGGGAAACTGGAAAGCTTTTTTAGGACTCCTCATATTGTACAATGTGTGTCTCCAGACACCTAGGCGTAGGCTAATCTATTGATCGATTCAAGATGAGGTCCTTTTGATTGATCGCAAATTCTCAGTGTTGTTTGTGTCAAAGTAGCCTGTCGTAATCATTTGTGAGGTATTGAAAAAGGATTCTGTGAGGTATTGAAAAAAGATTCTGTGAGGTATTAAAAAAGATTCTCTGAGGTATTAAAAAAGATTCTCTGAGGTATTAAAAAAGATTCTGTGAGGTATTGAAAAAAGATTCTGTGAGGTATTGAAAAAAGATTCTGTGAGGTATTAAAAAAGAGGCTCACAGGTAGTTTAACCACCATACACTCAAATTCCACACAAGCCACTAGCCAGCCAGCCAGCCATAAATCATGAGTTAGAAGGTTATGAATAGGATATATCATAAAATTATTATTTAAGAGCACTGAAGCTAAATAGCAATCAGTAAAACAAATATTTAACGAGCTAACGAGCAGATTTACATCAATCGTCAACTATTGAACACCTGCCCCCTGAAATGTCTGTGCACGGCCCTGCATGCAGTGACGTGGGTTGGTGTAGATAAAATGGCCAAATTCTTGTCCCAGTCCACCCCTGGCTTCACTGACATACAAGGACGGTTTCCAATAGACCATTCCCTTAATGTCAAACAGAAGTTAACCAGAACATGGTTACCATGTTCTTAGAATATTTAACATTAATGTTCCTGTCACGTTTCATGGAAACGTTGCAAAAGCATAGCTGCGTCTAGTTTATTATGGGTTAGGAGACTATTCCATCAACGTCCCACCAAACATACACAGTACATGGTTGCCATGTTCTCAGAATATAAGATACTAATGTTCCAGGCATGTTTCATGGGAAGGTTGCTGGAACATACGTGTCCAGTTTTCTGAGGGTTAGCCACCTAGAGTCGATTGACGCACCCATGCATCACACGGGGATGCAATTTTGAATATCGAATAGCCCCCTGTATGTTTACGCAAGAGAATTAGCATTTCTTGCAGTGGCTGCGGCTCAACCACCAATATAACGTTTGTGCCTATTCCATAACATGGGGCTTGTAAAAGAGGTGTTTTTCTACACGTGAGAGGATCCGGACAAGAGAATGGTCACAAAATTGTCCGTATAACAATCATCTTGCTCTACGACATCCACAAGCTTTACTGTAATCGTCTGAACTCTCTGTCACAGACGTTCTCATTTCGAAGAAGTCTGCTCACAAAACCGACTTATCCAGACCGAACCGTTTGAGCTATAAGACACCAATATCAAAAGGGGAGTCTCTCACAAACACGAAGATGTCGGTTGTTTTGCTCTATGATGCACACAAGCTTCACAGGAGTGAAGGCACAACGTCCATAGGGGGTAAAAAGTGCCATGAATAAAGTGACCAAACTTGTGTCTAAATTGTATCTATTGTATCTCAGATATAGGACAGACATTTCAAAACCTTATTTATGATACATTATTGGACTGTCTGTTTTGCCATGTACAAATGTGTTACTCAATGCATTTCTATGGGCTATAATGGTAAAGGACAAAATCAATGTTTCATCAAATATTTTTTTTATATGCAGTACCAGTCAAAGGTTTGGACACACCTACTCATTCCAGGGTTTCTCTTTATTTTTTTTACTGTTTTCTACATTGTAAATAATAGTGAAGACATCAAAACTATGAAATAACACATATGGAATATTGTGGTGACAAAAAAATGTTTAAAAAATCAAAATATATTTTATATTCTTCAAAGTAGCCACCCTTGCCTTGATGACAGCTTTGCACACTCTTTGCATTCTCTCAACCAACTTCACAAGGTAGTCAACTGGAATGCATTTCAATTAACAGTTGTGCCTTGTTCAAAGTTAATTTGTGGAATTGATTTCCTTCATAATGTGTTTGAGTCCGTCAGTTGTGTTGTGAAAAGGCAGGGGTGGTATACAGAAGACAGTCACTACTAAAGGACACCAATAAGAAGAAGAGACTTGCTTGGGCCAAGAAACACGAGCAATGGACATTAGACCGGTGGAAATCTGTCCAAATGTGAGATTTTTGGTTCCAACTGCCATGTCTTTGTGAGACGCAGAGTAGGTGAACGGATGACCTCCTCATGTGTGGTTCCCACCGTGAAGCATGGAGGAAGAGGTGTGATGGTGTGGGGATGCTTTGCTGGTGACACTGATTTGTTTAGAATTTGCTTAGTGGGATGAGTTGGACAGCAGAGTGAAGGAAAAGCAGCCAAGAAGTGCTCAGCATATGTGGGAACTCCTTCAAGACTGTTGGAAAAGCATTCTAGGTGAAGCTGGTTGAGAAAATGCCAAGAGTGTGCAAAACTGTCATCAAGGCAAAGGGTGGCTCCTTTGAAGAATTTAAAATATCAAATATATTTTGATTTGTTGAACACTTTTTTGGTTACTACATGATTCCAAATGTGTTATTTCATAGTTTTGATGTCTTTACTATTAAAATAGTCAAAATAAAGAAAACCCCTTGAATGAGTAGGTGTGTCCAATCTTTTGACTGGTACTGTATATACTGTATATATTTTTGTTTTATGTACAAGGGTCCTAACATACAAAATCAAATAGCTAAATGGTCCATTGTATGACCCTCTTAAAACAATTCCATATGTTAGCTAGGTTTTGCTTCTGGACAGGCCGAACAAGCACATGACTTAGAGAGATCCCTTATTGGGACAGTGGTTAAGGTGTTTGTCATTGATGCTGGTGGCCTGGGTTCGAGACCTGCTAGTGGAGTCACACTACTCTCACATTCTTAGCAACATACGTTAGTGTCATTACTTGGCAACATTTACACCACCCTCATCTGGTCTAATTAAAATCAGTTCCTCATTGAAAGATGAGAATCTGTAGAATTCTACTTTCAGCACAAATAATATCCACTACCTCTCATAAATGATGAGTATTCATCCATTCTGAATAGCTGAGAATCTCTCCATCGTCTTCTTGAAATGCACTTTGAAGTAAATCTCAGCTCTCCTAAAAGTACACTCAAGAAAAACTGTTTTATTGATTATAGTGATTTGGGAGTAACATTAAGACTGGGTAAAATGCCCCAACATTTAGACCACTACACAGAAATGTTCCTGCAATGTTCCCATGAAACGTGTCTACAACATTAATATCTTATATTATGAGAACATGGTAACCATGTACTGTGTATGTTTGGTGGGACGCTGATAGAATATTATCCTAACCCTCAGAATACTGGACACAGGAATGTTCTTGCAGCATCCAATGAAATGTGTCTAGAATATTAATATAGGATATTCTGAGAACATGGCAACCACATCCTGGGTAAGTTCTGTTTGACATTTAGGGAACGTTCTCATAACTCTAGTTCCAAAACATGCAAAATAGGTTCTCAGGAGAGTTTTGCTTACATACATAGAATGTTCACCTAACTAACTGAGAACTGGACACTGAAACATCTAGGCACCATTACGGCTAACATTCTCTCTCTCCCTAGAATTGTTAGCTGGGAAGGCAGGAACACGTTAATTCTCCATTTGACTCATCAATCCCAGAGGCCTGATGATGACATCCTGACTGTCCCCCTATGTTTCTCATCAACATCGTCTCTCTCTATAACCACATCTTGAAAGCATGAAATATTGTTCTCCAAAACGCAGCCTGGCAGTGCCCCATGTCAACAACATGAGTGGTACGGGGAAAGGCCGACGTCAAACTATGGAGCAGAACATTTGAGGATACAAACACTTCTTAGTCATCCAGGAGCAGTATTATGAAACCGTGACAGAGGGAAAATAATCTTAATAAGTAGGTCACTTATGTTTTGTTCAGGATGAGCATAGGGAATTAATTTAGATGCTCTCAAGTACATATCTGGGGCACACATAAGCAGCTGCTGTGATTTAAAAACATATAATCTCAACCTACGAGGGAAAGCTAGTGTGTTGAATCAGTGGTGGTGGTGTTTTCAAAGACATCTTTCCTCAGTACAAGTGAACGATGAGGAATGGGCAGCTAGCAGGGTTTATTGCCTTCTATAAGGGAGACGATTAAATACTGGCAGACCTCCAGAGCGCATTTGTACTTCCGTACCGAGCACATGCTTCCCCCACACTCTAAATCTATTCATCGGAGGATTGTTTAATTAAAAGGAAGGATTTCCAAACCAGGCTGGCTTTGTACAGTACAACCAGGCCTGTGCTTACATCCCCAGGATGCAAGCCCACTGTCTTCCATTAACACTACCTACTGGACTGTTCATCTCAAACAATGAGTCTAGCAGGAACAAGCATCGCTTAATCCTACAAAAAACAATCATTTAAAGCCCTACATGAATATATATATATATATATATATATAAATATATATATATATATATATATATATATATATATATATATATATATATATATATATATATGACAACGAGTTTGTACGTTCTTAATAGCAAACATGATCAGGAGATATTTATCCTAAAAGACCCTATAGGCTCAGAAGTGAAAGTGTGACAGTATTTGGTGTCTTCAAGACAGGACACACTGAAGACCTCTCCTGTATCTATCCTATCCCCCCACAGAAAGCCACCTGCTCTAACAGGGGGCAACATAAGGGCCCTCCCTCAGCAGCACTGAGAGATCACTGAGAGGCTGAGCCATGGCAGTAGACAGCAAAGCTCCTCCATTGGGCTCCTATGACAACACATGGCAGCTCCAGCCGTCCTGGGACTCATGAAGAACCTCTGCCCATTCAAAACAGTGAGCCATTGGGGCAGGAAAGAAGGACGCGTGGAGAAACACAGTCATCCAAGGCACAGGTGGTGAGGAGGGGGCCTTTGGGAAGTGTCCAACTGAAATTAAACCCATTGCGACAGTGTGGTGTGCTTTCCATGGAGTGACACCTTTCCAACAGGATGTGCAGATATACACTTCCTGAAACTATTCATAGTGTCCATCTGTCTCTCTGGGTTGAATATTGGATCTGGAGATTAAGTCACACTTCTACAGTACTTTTCAGGAAGACTACAGGACCCAGATGCAACAATTAACGTTGAAAAGGATGATTCGAGCAATTTATTCCACAAGCAAAACACACGAAACGTGAATATGAAGAAGAAAAAAATAGGTATCACATTGTATTGTACTTAGCAAAATTGCACACATCTAAAACTCAAAAGTGTGCAAAGCTGTCATCAAGGCAAAGGGTGGCTATTTTAATTATCTCAAATATACTGGCTATTTTAAGCTATCTCAAATATAAAATATATTTTGATTTGTTTAACACTTTTTTCGTTACTACATGATTCTGTATGTGTAATTTCATAGATTTGATGTCTTCACTATAATTCTACAATGTAGAAATTTGTACAAATAAAGAAAAACCCTTGAATGGCTAGGTGTTCTAAAACTTTTGACCGGTAGTGTATGTGAATGTCTGCAGAAATTGGTCATAAAATTTGATCTTCATCTAAGTCACAACAATAGACAAACACAGTGTGCTTAAACTAATAACACACAAATTATTGTATTTTCTTGTCTATATTGAATACAAAATTTAAACATTCATAGTGTAGGTTGGAAAAAATATGTGAACCCCTAGACTAACGACTTCTCCAAAAGCTCATTGGAGTCAGGAGTCAGCTAACCTGGAGTCCAAACACTGAGACGAGATTGGAGATGTTGGTTAGAGCTTCCTTGCCCTATAAAAACACCCACAAAATTAGAGTTTGCTATTCACAAGAAGCATTGCCTGATGTGAACCATGCCTCTAACAAAAGAGATCTCAGGACACCTAAGATTAAGAATTGTGACTTACATAAAGCAGGAAAGGGTTACAAAACTATCTCTAAAAGCCTTGATGTTCATTAGTCCACGGTAAGACAAATTGTCTATAAATGGAGAAAGTTCAGCACTGTTGCTACTCTCCCTAGGAGTGACTGTCCTGCAAAGATGACTGCAAGAGCACGGCGCAGAATGCTCAATGAGGTTAAGAATAATCCTAGTGTCAGCTAAAGACTTGGAAATCTCTGGAACATGCTAACATCTCTGTTGACGAGTCTACGATACATAAAACACTAAACAAGACTGGTGTTCATGGGAGGACACCACGGAAGAAGCCATTGCTGTCCAAGAAAACATTACTGCACATCTGAAGTTTGCAAAAGTGCACCTGGATGTTCCACAGAGCTACTGGCAAAATATTCTGTGGACAGATGAAACTACCGTTGAGTTGTTTGGAAGGAACACACAACACTATGTGTGGAGAAAAAACGGCACAGCACACCAACATCAAAACCTCATCCTAACTGTAAAGTATGGTGGAGGGAGCATCATGGTTTGGGGCTGCTTTGCTGCTATTAGTTTAAGCAGACTGTTTGTCTATTGTTGTGACCTAGATGAAGATCAGATCAAATTTAAGGTGTTGAAAATCCCAAATTGTTTGCATAGTCTACTTACACACAGCTCTGACACACACACTTATCCCACCAGACATGCCACCAGGGGTCTTTTCACAATCCCCAAATCCAGAACAAATTCAAGAAAGCGTACAGTATTATATA
Source organism: Oncorhynchus kisutch (assembly GCF_002021735.2). Taxonomy (NCBI): domain Eukaryota; kingdom Metazoa; phylum Chordata; class Actinopteri; order Salmoniformes; family Salmonidae; genus Oncorhynchus; species Oncorhynchus kisutch. The sequence continues at coordinate 45,313,791 of NC_034177.2, forward strand.
GAGCCCTTATTGCATGGAACATCCTTCCATCTCATATTGATCAAATAAACAGTAAACCTGGTTTCAAAAAACAGATAAAGCAACACCTCGCGGCACAACGCCTCTCCCCTATTTGACCTAGATAGTGTGTGTATGCATTGATATGTAGGCTACGTGTACCTTTTTTAAAATGTATGTAGTTCTGTACTTGAGTTGTTCTTGTCTATTGATGTTCTGTATTATGTCATTCTGTATTATGTTTCATGCTTTGTGTGGACCCCAGGAAGAGTAGCTGCTGCTTTTGCAACAGCTAATGGGGATCCTAATAAAATACCAAATACCAAAAGTCTGTTATTCCATCTGATTCAATGGAATTCTATTCACAGTAATTCAATAGTACTGTTACTAGTGGTCATTCAATATTACTAATCAGCAGAATCAAAGCAAACAACCTAGGCTACTGTAATTTGCATGCACACAAAAAAAAAGTAAGCTAGTGCCACTGTCTCCCAGGTAAGACATTACCATAAATTACGATCTGAAGAAAGATATTTTTGTGTTCCATTTCAGACTGGGAAGAAAACGCACACCAATTATTCTCATGATAGAAGCAAGGTATTAAGTTATGGCAGTAAACCCTACAGCACACTAACTCATAGAAATGCCAACCTAAAGTCAAATCAGAGCCTGATTTTTGCACAGCTTATGATCAAGGAGAGTATTAAAAAAAAATCGAAAGTTGAAAAAAAAGCCAATGAAGTGATGTTGTGACAGTGAAAAAAAAGATTCAGCTGCAGAATAAACTAAGTGCCATATTCTGTTTGATCTCTTGTTGGAGCCCAGGCCCTGTGTGTGTGACCCATATTGCAGTAATCACACTCCTGGGTCCTGGGAGAATATGATGGACATACTCTGGCACTTCAGTTATCACACAAGTTAAAGCCACAGTCTGCAATATATGCTACTGCCTGCAATATTTCCCAAACAATTCATGATTGATTAAAGTGGCCAGTGATTTCATAGACTTGAAATCACTGGCCACTTTAATAATGGAACACCAGTCACTTTAATAATATACTCTATTTTATTCTACTGTATTTTAGTCTATGCTGTTCCGACAATGCTCGTCCAAATATTCATATATGCTTAATTCCATTCCTTTACTTTAGATTTGTGTGCATTGTGGGCATTGTTGTGAAATTGTTAGTCATTACTTGTTAGATATTACTGATCGGTTGGGGCTAGAAACAGAAGCATTTCACTACACCCGCAATAACATCTGCTAAACATGTGTATGCGACCAATACAATTTGATTTGATACGGTGCCTTCAGAAAGTATTCATACCCCTTGACTTATTACACATTTTGTTGTGAATTCAAAATGGATTAAATGTTTGTTTTTTCTCATCCATCTACACACAATCCCTCAAAATGACAAAGTGAAAACATGTTTTTAGAAATTTAAATCCGTGAGTCTTTCTGGGTAAGTCTCTAAGAGCTTTCCACACCTGGATTAAGCAACATTTGCCCATTATTCTTTAAAAAATTGGTTGTTGATAATCGCTACGCAACTATTTTCAGGTCTTGCTATATACTTTCAAGTAGATTTACTGTAAATCTAAACTGTAACTAAGCCACTCAGGAACATTCACTGTCTTCTTGGTAAGCAACCACTGTAGATTTGGCTTTGTGTTTTCAGGTTATTGTCCTACTGAAAGGTGAATTAATCTCCCAGTGTCTGGTGGAAAGCAGACTGAATCAGGTTTTCTTCTAGGATTTTAACTGTGCTTAGCTCCATTCCATTTAGTTTTTATCCTGAAAAACTCCCCGGTCCTTAACGATTGATTACAAGCATACCCATAACATAATGCAGCTACCACTATGCTTGAAAATAAAATATGGAGAATGGTACTCAGTAATGTGTTGTATTGGATTTACCCCAAACATAACGCTTTGTGTTCAGGACAAAAAGTTAATTTACTCCAAACCATCTACTGCATCTTGCCTATGCCGTTCTGTACCATATCAATCATTACTGCATTGTCAGAACTAGAAGCACAAGCATTTTGCTACACTCGCATTAACATCTGCTAACCATGTGTATGTGACAAATACAATTTGATTTGATTTGATTTACATTTTTTCAGTATTACTTTAGTTCCTTGTTGCAAACAGGATGCGTGTTTTGGAACATTTTTATTCCGTACCGGCTTCATTCTTTTCCCTCTGTCAATTAGGTTAGTATTGTGGAGTAACTACAATGTTGTTAAAGTCACCATTGGCCTTATGGTTAAATCCCTGAGCGGTATCTTTCCCCCTCGGCAACTGAGTTAGGAAGGACGCCTGTATTTGTGTAGTGACTGGGTGTATTGATACACCATTCAAAGTGAAATTAATAACATGAATATCTTCATCACGCGCAAAGGGATATTCAATGTCTGCTTTTTTATTTTTACCCATCTACTGATAGGTGCCCAACCTTGCGAGGCATTGGAAATTGTGTTTAGGTCAGTGACAAAAAAAAACTCAATTGAATCAATTCAAATTCAGGCTGTGACAAAAATACCCCTAGATTCTCTAAGAATATAAGTTATAAGTTATAGCTTAGTACAACTGTGTTATCATAACTCAAGATCACAAAAAACAACAACTAATAAGCCTACTTGTTAAGCTTTTAACCACAAACTAAAATGATTTGGTGTTAAAGATCCTGGAAATTGATTTCATTGGAGGAATAAACACGTAACTAGCACATTGCACACACATGAAGAATGCCTTCCAAATGTGATAAACAAAACCAGGTTGTGATGTCAATGATGCAGATGGATAGCAGCTCATCTGTGTAGGCATTACTTGGTCCCATGTGACTAGACAAGACAATCATGTGACCATTTCCTGGCTTGGGGTATATCAAGGCAGTCTAGCAAAAACAGAGTGAGGGTGAGACATTCTGAGCCACGACAATTTTAAAAGTGGTCACGTAAGGACATACTGAGAGAGTGGAAATTATGCAGATGACAATCTGGCCATATGGTGATCAGGCAGGCAGCAATGAAGAATCCACTAAGTGAGCTGCACTGAGGAGAGAGGCTCTTTTGACTATGTCTACTGCATGCCTTTGATTTGGAGGGGAAAGACACTGTTGGGAGAACTCTAGTCTAGCACTGTAGCTCATGAAAAACAACACAGAAGGGGACACAGCAAACAGCATTACAGTACATTGCCCTAAATCCACCTTGGCAAACAAACATATCCTGATCCTGCCACACTGGCTTTCTACAACAAACCTGATGGCTTGCGGGACAGTGATAATGAATGGCGACAAAGATGGATGGAGCGTGGATTTCAGCAGGCCTTGTTCGTTTTGTATTCTGAGTCTGGCTCAGTCTGGCTCTGCAGTCTTCTCCTTTGGTTAGCATCACAGCAGCCAGGGACTGAAATATTGAGAGCTTTCTAAGCTCCTGCAAGGGAGAGCATGTGAGATTCCTTCACCTGAGTGCATCCTAAGAAACACATGCTTCAAGCTTCAAGTCCCAGGGATGCAGCAGGCAAATCACAACCCTATTAAAAGTGGATGAGTGTCTTGCTCCTCCAGTACCACCCTGCAAAAGAGCAGCGAGAATTTTTCCCCCTCATATCTGAGGAGTCGAAACCGACCTCAGGGTACCAGAAGTAAGACATAGACACTGGGAAAGTTAGTTTCACTCTGCATTAGTTCTTGTTGAATTGTTCTTTGTAGCCTACTGATCCTCAGACAGACAATATCATGTCCACGTGAGTAAGTCCCCCTCATAAATATAAGACCAACACTAAAGACAACCCACTTAATTTCCAAATACTATCAGAAGCAACGTACAGCCTTGTGACAAGATGACATGATTGGTGTTGGCAAACACATTACTGATCATACAAAAATAAAACTTTTCATACAAAAATGTATGTAATTTATACAATTCAATACAACATGCCAATTTTAGAACTGAGTTGCTTACACTAGCCTTCTATAAGACCAATTTGTATATTAAGAATATTTTTTCAGTACAGATTTTTTTTTTTAAGGGTGTTAAGAACATTTCTAGCTTCTCTCAAATTCAGATCGTGTGATGAATTCACAGTTATTTCACTACAGTATGATCAACTGTCAGAACTGGCACTGAGGGTAGAGCGACATTAGGAAAGTCAGTCACCTGAACTTTTGTAGCTAAGGTGACAAATGCACGCACACATGCACACTGGCAGGCATGTACACGCACACACGCGCACACACACACACACACACACACACACACACACACACACACACACACACACACACACACACACACACACACACACACACACACACACACACACACACACACACACACACACACACACACACACACACAGTACACTTGCAGGCATGTACACAAACCATATTTTTATTATGAATTCCTATTGATTCAAATGGCCAAACACAGACAGTAAATCATAAAAGCCCCTAGCAACAGCCTATCCCAGGGAAGCAGAAGCACTTCAATTGATAAGACTTTTAACATGAAAGTATGCATTGATTTTTCATAACAAATGCCAAAACTGCTGCAGGACCACGTGACGCCACTTGTCCAATGAGGAACCACTAGCCATGCTTTGCCCTTCAATGTCCCCTACCGTGGCTCAATACATAATAATAAAAGCCATTTAGCAGACACTTCTATCCAAAGCAACTTATAACAATGCGTGCATACATTTTACATACAGGTGGTCCTGGGAATCAAACCCACTAACCTGGCATTACAAGCTCCATGCTCTACAAACTGAGCTACAAAGGACTCTGATTCATAACCTACTGTAGTGGGAGACTTGCAGGCACTTATGGTGTGAGCACAGAAGCGATTTCATCATTGTTTCTGGGAATCAGAAGCATTAACCTGACAGAGGCCACCACATGATCGCCTGACTTTTCAACCCCTCTTAGGAAACACATTTGTTAAATGGCTCTGATTCCATTGCATATAGAATTCATTAGAAGGCCAAGACTCTTGGCTGTCCTTTCCCATTACATAATAGACACAGTCATACAACACACAGTGAGAAGCATCTTTGCAGCTCTCCGCCAGTTGAGGATACAGCAAGTGGGTTCTAAACGGACGCTGAAGTTGGAGGGAAGAATATTTCTAAGATTCCAAACTCATTGGGGTTGTGCCAACCAGGTTTCATTCGCTTTACCTTCAGGGTATACAGCACAACATGTTTTACATGCAAATTCCAAATACCTTTACAGCCCTATATCTAAGCCGTGCCAAATAAATAACTACACAGCACTTCTGTTTGGCAGTGCTGACATGAATCAAAGCAGTTATTTTATTTTCCTGTTTCAGTTTCTTTTGAGTTTGACCTGCTGATCTGCTCAGGTCTAAGGTGAGGCCAGCCAGACAGCCCTTCCCTTTGTGTTTCTCTCTTTAGTCAACACTGAAGCCTCCCAGGCCAACACAAAGTGAAGACTGCTGCTACATAGCAGGCAGCATCTATTAAGGCCGTCACACAGCCGTCACTGTGAGCGATGACGAGAGGGCGCTCTAACACATTGTGAGTTCAGAAAATGCTCAAGGAGACGGAGACAAAAATCCATTCTTCGCTCAATCTTGAGGGACTTGATGAAATGTTCATGCAAGTCAAGAGCATTCACTGGCTGTGATTTTTACTGAAACATCTCTGTTACCTAATGTGTTGGTTTTGGGGTCAACGCTATTCCCCAAGGAAAGAAATGACAAAACACTGTGTCTATGAATATGGACAATCTCTGGGGACGTCTAAGCTTGTCAGATACAGATTACATGTCACTCAGAATTACAGCTTTTAAAAAGGGGACACAGTAGCTGGACTTACAGCTGCTGTGCAGACTCCAAAATACAGACATTTGGAAAACACACATATGCACACACAGTATAATATACTAACATGTATTTATGTAATAACATGTATTACCCACGGATACATTATATTGTGCATATATAATTAAATATTCTGCATCAAGGTTTACACTTCATTACAACAACAAAAAACACAAACTGTGTTTCGAACATACTCTCATGTTCAGAACACGATATAGAATTCCCCATAGATTGGGAAATAAGTACTATACCTAATTGGGATTAGAAATCAAATTAGCCAACAAGATCATCCCAACCACATGATTTGTAGAGGCTCGTCATGCATAATGTATTTAATGTACAAGGGAAATATCTATTTAAGATCTGACACAGTGAGAGGGGCTCTAGCAATGCATAATTAACTTTCACAGCACAGGCAATCACCCTAATGAAGCAAAGCAGAGTGCATGGGGCAAGGTGCTGTACAGGCCATGTTTGAGGCCGATCTATTAAAAAGACTAAGTATCCAAGCAACCCAACTATTCATCCAAATTGTGGGCATCTTATTATGGGGTTGAATAAGGCCAGTGTTTCCCACACCAATACTGATACAGCAGCAAGACATGACCACATCATGGACAGCCTGGTTAAAGAAATGTGAAAGGTCTAGTTGTGTGTAATGGTAGAACAACACAGGAAAGAAAATGGAGCACAAAATGCAGTGTTTTCTTGTGAAGAAATGCTTATAGGCCTAGGCATGCACTGTACTGTATCTCCAAAATGCCTGTTGATGCCGTTGAGCAGTGTGAAATCCTATCTTCCGTCATTTACACAAAGAAGCAATTTGTTTGCACGTACTATTCGAATCACACAGCATTTCCAATCATTTCAAATCAATCTTAAACTATTGTCTAAAAGCAGACACAAATTGGAGCGTGTACTGGTTATTCAGATGCTATAGGGCAGGCTATATACAGCCCAGTCTGAAAAAAAAAGCGTTAGACAGATCGGTTCCCATGGCAACAAGGCACAGTGGGCTCCATGTTGACTCAAAGGAACAGCTCACCCCCCCCCCCCCTCCCTCGGGAAATACAGGAAAAAAACACCTCATTCTCAAAATGGTACGTGGATCTAGCCTTCCCTGGACCACAGCCAAACGCCAAATTCCAAATTCCAATATTGTTTTATGAATGGAGGAATAGGGGTATATTATGGCAATCTGAGAGGACCTGAAAGTGTATAGGTCAGACCCATGGCTAAGTCACGAGCTGTTTAGGAACAATGAGATTATAGGCTTATAGGCTAATAAACATCAGGTTCAAATCAGAGAGGAAAAGAAAAAACGAAAACCAATTTAGGCTAGTGGCTAGTTTTAGTTTCTTATGACAGCATTATAAATAATGAGTATGAACGTTTCACGAGTTGTGTTCTTTTTTTAAATTCTATATTGTGAATAACCTCCACAAATGTTGCCAACACCGTCGATCAAGTTAGTATGGATATTATTAAAAGTGCGCTTCTGCGCGCACGTTGCAATATTGACTGCACACAGGCATGCCACCCCAGGCACAAAGGCCACTCCAGCGGTTATTTTACTAAGTCGAAAGACAGTGTCTGGGAGGCTGCATTATAGAAAATCAACATTCGTATTGATTTAGGGACGTTCAATAGCTTGAATGTGTCTGCGACAGATAACACGGCTAGTGGGACATTTAGATCATTCAAAAATAGGCGCAATGTCATCATTTACGCACAATAAACCACTACCACCCAAATTGTTTGAATATAAAAAATAATAATGTGGATTTGTGAAGTGTCCACATAGGCTACATTTCAAGTGGCGCTTTGTTGTTGCTGTTGTCTTCTAAAATCTAGATTTTTGTAATAAATCGCAATTTCCTACACGGACAAAAAATAACTAGGTGGTGGGCTACTTTCTCCACGGTCATTATCCCCGTGTGTGAGCTGATAGTCATAATATAGGGACAGGGCACGAGGAGTTCCACCAACCTGAAGAGCAACCAATTTGGGGTACGGCTCTATAATAATACAGCCCGACATCTCAATGAAGACCAATTAGTTTGTCCTACCAAAATCAAGAAAAATATTACTCGAACAGGTTGTCATCAACCAAATAACTCTTACCATCAGCAGCTAGGACCGACGGCATTAAAAGCAAAACCATTCCAACGGATAAAATACATTTAGTCCACATTCGATTCAGCCCCAGTGTTTTTCCGTTTTTCTGGAAACATAAGGTGGATCCCATCCCCATACCTATCCATTCAATCGAACCAAGCGCGCGAGCATTGTTTATTCCGCTGGCGATCAAATCATCGAGGCTGTTACACGCATGTTTTGAAGCCATTTGTTTATCCTTGATACATCTAACAGTCTTAATCTTGTAAAATACATTTGATCAATCCTTCACTGCGGACAATGAGAGGTTCTGCGTAAGCCCGTCTCTCCCAGAGGTTGACACAAAACGGCAGCATTGACACTTGTGTGTAATGCGTCTGTAGGGCACACTCCATGCACCACGTCGACCTGCTAGCGCGTAATAAACTATTATCTGCGAAAAATTAAAGATGCACTCATATCCATAGTAGTGAGTTCAGTCATTCTGACAAAACAAACGTCTCCCATTCAAAAAAAAAAACCCGAACTGATAAATCATACGACACCGTCAGAATATTTACTTTCAAACCCGTCATTTCACGCCAGTGACGCCAGCATTGACTGCTAAAAATATTTGGCATTCTCAGTGAGAGACGACCGCTTGTGGGTATAGATGGCAAACCAAACTAATAAGTCGTCAATAGTAAACCAACTGGAAAACGCTAATTCTATCACCAATTTGATTTGCATGAATTAAAATTGGGCTTCAAAAAGGACAGGTTGTCACCAGGGGGCAGCCAGGGCGGGCCAATGGTATCGCATACATAAGTGATGAGACATTTGAGATCTGGGTTTGTGAACAGCATTGCATGTTATTTAAAAATTGGCCTGGTTTCAAAATGACAGCTTATATTAACATGTCTGCTATTATTTAGAACACTCCAGGCATTAGCTGAGGAACATGGTGTCACCTACATCACTATGATTTACCATGCCCTATACTGTACATGGTCAATGCAATCAAAATAAAGGTAGTGCTTTTCTACTCTGCTTGCACAGGGTGGTGCTATTGGCTTCGACCCGTTTCATCTACTGTATTGTACTGCATCTGAAATTGGACAAACTAAAATACAAGTTAGCAAAGCAAATACCTTATGCTAAACTGGGTTAACACAGTGACAAACAAGATGGCTGAAGCAATATCATTTTTTTTATTTATTCAAAGTGAATCTTGACAATAGTACACCAATTCTTAATTTGACACTCGCCAATATTCACCAGGAAAACCCGCTTTTTATGACAAAGTACATAAGGCTTGGTCACATTGAAATCACTGAGAACTAGAGAGAAATACGACCGCAAACTGTAAAAGACATTACATCCAAAATAATAAATTGTCCCAGTCCTCATAATGTATATATATATATATTGCACAGTGCATTTGCTACATGGCAAACTAGTGTAGCATAAAATCAAAAGCAAACAAAATCATAAAGCCACAAAACTACACATTAAACCAGTAACAGTTCCAATTTCACAATCAAGTCTATATGCTGTGTTGTTTAGATACCGTATATTATCCAATAAATTGAAGTGAAATACAACTTGTGCTAACAGGTGAAATTACTGCAAAAAAAGATCCAAAGCAATCAAACAAAGTGGTAAGGATTGGAAGGTTAATACAGTAGAATACAAAAGACCCTGAATGAATCATATAGGAAGTCATAAAACAATACAATTGCAGTATATGTGACAACTTTGGACCTAATATTTACGTGGGATGTTAAAGCAAATACCAACAAGTCAAATATCAAAACTAAGGCTGCTATATGGATGTTGATCATATACACAGAACAGAATTCTCTGTAGCCAATCGAAAACTAAAACAAAAACTACATTTTTTCAAGTCCGCAAACCATATGTTCAACTCCACATATACATTCACATTGTATGTAAAGCTTTGCATTTGTGCATGTCCAATAAGAGATAAACGGTGTCTTGGGTGAAGAGTGTAAAAAAATATTCCCTGACTAAGAATAACATTTGTATTTTTATATTCTGTAGAAAAGCTTTATGGATTCAGACCATATGGTCTAAGGTTGCGCATTGGGGTTGCGTGATCTGAAGATAGAAGCCAGCACCCATAAGAGCTTCTCAAGAGAGAAGAATGCATTGGATTTGTCAGCTCTATTATACTGTACACGAGTCCAGAAGCAGAATGCTTTCTCACTTGATGGCAAACATGTAAAACATATTTGGATTTGGAGACAGGCTGCAGAAGTCCTGAAATAACAAGAGGCTGCTTAATCCTAACATCCTGCCGCTTGGATGTGTAATACTCTATTCTGTTGAGGAGCGTCCACGTCTGACTCTACTGCCACCCCTCTGCGGGAGAGGGGACTGCCTAGGGGTCAGGGAGTTATCGACCAACAGTTATTCTCTGGACCACATATCTAAAAAAGGCACTAGGTTGTAGACAGTAAGAATGACAAAAAAAATGCATCCGTGTGTGTCTGGGGTTGTGGGGCTAGTGAGTAAACAAATCTCTCAGTCCACAATGTAATGAGACTACAAAAGGAGTGGCAAGATTTGAACGCGAAAAAGATCAGTCATCATTTGACAATCCCCCTTGTTTGGATTAAAGATTGAAGAAAAATACCACACATTTGCCTCAGTCAATCAACTAGGAATAGGTCAGAATCTGTAGAAAATCTCTCTCAATCCACTTTAGATACAAAAAGTGGGTTTAGAACATTTTCTTAGGCTTAAAATAAATGACAAAATGATTTTTTTTCTAGGCAAAGTCCACAGAGCACAGCAATTTCATGAAAACTGTGTGGGATTTTGCCTTATACTGAACCTGATGAGCATATTGAGAGTTCAATAAATTTGAACAAGTGCTTACTGATGCATTTCATAACAAATAGTACGTATGTGAAGAAGGCCTCTCTGTAGCCCAATGTTTAGATAAGGACCAAATAGATGTATTGCAGTAAATATATCTGCATGGTAATACAGATCTGTCAATCAATGATAATGTGAGTAAGATGTAGGCTTTTGAGCGTGTTAACAGAACAATAACTAAAAATCAACAAAATCGTCAACACATCAATTACTGTATGCAATGATGAACCCAACCTATATTTAATAAGATAAAATACTGATGCTATAGGCACACACACACAAAAAAAAACTGAAAAAACCAAAAACGCTAAATTCCATTACTTGCAATACAGTAGATACAATCGCACTTCAAAACGTCAAAGCAAATATACAGAGGCACTAACAAGTATTAATGCCATTAAGTACTCTATACTAAAATAAAATCCACCTCTATTATATGGTAATTAAAACTATACAAAAGTAAGAACACAGTAAGAACTAAGTTAATCATTTTGATGTGTCAATCAGTACATAGCTAGCAGCTTATCTAGGATACATTCAATACATAATATATCATACAACTTGCCCAAAATGCTGAAAATAAAACCTCAAACCTTTTAAAAATATATTTATCTCGATGACTCCAGAATACTTGAGGTCAACGGAAAAAGAGTAGCTACCTTGCTTAGGATATGAATTAGTCTTTGGTGCTGAAAGAGCATTTGAAAAGTAAGGAAAAACAAAAATCTAATGCTCATGCAAGCAATTAAAAACAAAATTCAAAATATATTTCCTCCCTGACGGAATGTAGAAAATAAGCACTAAGCAGTTGACGACGACAAATATTTAAATGGAACAATGAAAGCAAATTGCACTCAACCAATACACCTTGTCAAGCACTACATAGTCCAGCAATTATACTGTAGGTTGATAGATGGGTATATCAAACACTGTATAGGTGTTCTGAAGATAATGAGATCATACTGTACCAAGAACCAACGTTGTCGATAGTCAACAAGGCTGTAAAAAAACATAACACAGCAAACCAGCACCTAATATCTAGATTGTACTGCAGTTTCAAAAAAACAGTGTCAATACTGTTAGTAATTAAGTACTAAGTGACTAGAAATTGATTATCAAATATTAAAATCATTCAAATTGTGTTTTATGTACATTAGTTCATTTGGGAAAAGTCCAAACCAAATAAACATTTGCCACAGCAAAACATGCTGGCGTCCTCTGGTAAAAGAGGCTCAACTACTCAAATATACAATGAGGCCAAATAAGCAAGACTTATTTGATTATCTGATATGCATATCAGAGTAAAAATAATCTTCAAGTGCTGCAGTCCAGTACATTTATTTTATATATATATATATATATACACGCGCGTGTGATAAGTAACATTAACAACCTCATATATTTAAGGCACTACTAGGTGTGGGAACAAGTTACGATGCAGCAAGTCTCACAGTACACATAGAGTGACATCTAAGCATCTGTCAACAACTCAACAAAGTTATTTTGCCCATGCGACGTCATGCAGCGTGTGGAACAACCTTTTCAGACCACTGACAGTATCACACTGAAAACATAGAGGACATTAGCAAACAACACAGTAACACCTTTACACCACAATGAACCAACAAACGAACGGAGACAAACTTCTGCTGTCCTAGCACTGGAGACTGGGATGGCTTAACGAGTGATGTGATTAGCACACGTGCTAAGATAGAAGGCAATACAGAAAGGGGGTTGAGAAAACGACCTCTAACCCCTCCATTTGAACCATTTCATAGAGAGAACCATTCGATCCAAATGACAAAGCAGAGCAAATGTGCAAAAACACATTAAAAGTGAGAATTTCTTAATCATTCACTGATTCATTCATTCTTTTTCCAATTATATTTTTTAAAGCTAACGGATTCAATTCTATTATCATCACCATCAACCAACATGATTTGTTAAAGTCAAAGGGGATTCTTTATCCGTCATAACATGAGAGATGACAGATGAAGGCCTTGGTTGTAGTTGTCACTGCTGGCTGCCCCTGCTGGCCCATGGCCCTGGGTGGCTGGTTCTCAGATGTAAGGGTACTGGTTGAGTTTGGTGGGGCTGAGGGGAAAACCTGTATAGGCAGGCGAGGCGATGTAGGAGTGTGGTGGAAAGAGGGGTTTGTACTGGCCCTGGTGATGGATGGTGGGCGAGGGCAGCAGCCGGTGGTTGATGCCCATGGTCACCTGGTGGACAATGCCGTAGGTGGGCTGCAGAATGGGCCGCTGGGCGCATGGCGAGGCCAGAAGGTGGGCGACGGGCGCCGAGGGAGGGTAGGAGAGTAGGGCGGCCTGGGGGTGGTGTCCCGAGTTGTGGGTGGGGCTGCTGTGGGGGAGGGTGAAAGCATGGCCGTGCACCGTGGGAGGGATGTAAGCGTGCGGCCGCCGGTGCTGCCCATAGTTTCCGTTCCACTCCTTGTTGCAGGAGCCGTAATGCTGGACCTGAGGGTGGGCAGAGGAGAGGGAGAAACCGTTAGTTTGTAGTGGTGTCTAAGTCATTCTAGATAAGAGCACCTGCTAAATTACTAAAATGTCAACAAAGTAAAATTATGCAGGTAGAATTAGATTTGAATGACAAAACCTGGAAGACACCAGTAAGAAGGGGGGACTGACCTGGCCAAAGCCCAGGGGCTGCTGCTGGAACGCGGTCATCTTCTGTTGCTGGCGGGGATGGAGAGGTGTGGAGTGGTGGTTCAGTCGTCCGGGAGCGCAACGCCCTTTGGACTGGCACGAGATTTCGTAGACTGCAAGAGAAACCAGAAAAGGGATCGGTGAGACTAACAGATAAAAAGTATTTTAATATATGACTGGGTAAAACACCAATAAGGACCCACTGGAAACAAGAGCATGCTTTGCTGAAATAAACACAGAGAGAGAAACTTCGGCAGACAGAAATACAATTGCTCCTCCTTGCTAGTGGTAATAAAGCCCACTAGTAAGATTATTCATCTCGGTTTCATCCGCATGGCCCACTAGAGAGAATCTCTATTTGGCACCAGGTCTGAGGCTTAAGATCAGCAGATGGCACTTGGATTCGATTTCAGGGCTAAGGGCGGCAGGTAGCTTAGGGGCTAAAGAGTAGGGCCGGTAAACGACAGGTCGCTGGTTCGAATACCCAAGCAAATTAAGCTCCAGTACATCCTGTTTCCTTTGCTCATCCTTGAGATGTTTCTGAAACTAGATTGGAGTCCACCTGTGGTAAATTCAATTGATTGGACATTAATTGGAAAGGCACACCTGTTTATATAAAGGACCCACAGTTGGCAGTGCATGTCAGAGCAAAAACCAAGCCATGAGGTCAAAGTAATTGTCCGTAGAGCTCTGAGACAGGATTGTGTCGAGACACAGATCTGGGGAAAGGTACCAAAACATTTTGCAGCATTGAAGGTCCCCAAGAACACAGTGGCCTCCATCATTCTTAAATGGAAGATGTTTGGAACCACCAACACTCTTCCTAGAGCTAGCCGCCCGGCCAAACTAAGCAATCGGAAAAGGGCCTTAGTCAGGGAGGTGACCAAGAACCTGATGGTCACTCAGAGTGCTCTAGAGTTCCTCTGTGGAGAACCTTCCAGAAGGACAACCATCTCTGCAGCACTCCACCAATCAGGGCTTTATGGTAGAGCGGCCAGACGGAAGCCACTCCTCAGTAAAAAGGCACATGACAACCCACTTGGAGTTTGCCAAATGGCACCTAAAAACTGAGACCAAGAGAAACATGATCATCTGGTCTGATGAAACCAAGATTTAACTCTTTGGCCTGAATGCCAAGTGTCACATCTGGAGAAAACCTGGCACAATCCCTACGGTGAAGCATGGTGGCAGCATCACGCTGTGGGGATGTTTTTCAGCAGTACGGACAAGGAGACGAGTCAAGATCCTTGAAGTTCTGAGCGCTCTGGAGCAGGTTCTCTGACTGGGGCAAAGGTACACCTTCCAACAGGACAACAACCCTAAGCACCCAGCAAAGACAACACGAGTGGCTTCGGGACAAGTCTCAATGTCCTTGAGTTACCCAGCCAGAGCCCGGACTTGAACACGACTGAACATCTCTGGAGACCTGAAAATTGCTGCGCAGCGACGCTCCCCATCAAACCTGAGAGGATCTGCAGAGAACAAATGTGAGAAACTCCAAATACAGGTGTGCCAAGCTTGTAGCGTCATACCCAAGAAGACTTGAGGCTGTAATCACTGCCAAAGGTGCTTAAAGTAGTGAGTAAAGAATCTTAATACTTAAGTAAAAAATGTGATATTTTACTGTAATTATTTTTTGTACATTTGCAACAATTTCTAAAAACCTGTTTTTGCTTCATCATCATGGGATAGTGGGTGTAGATTGATTTTTAAAGCAACTTTAAAATAAGGCTGTAATGTAACAATGTGGGAAAAGTAAAGGGGTCTGATTGCTTTCTGAACACAGTGTTTGTGTATATACACTGTTCAAAAAAATAAAGGGAACACTAAAATAACACATCTGAATGATCTGAATGAATGAAATATTCTTATTAAATACTTTTTTCTTTACATAGTTGAATGTGCTGACAACAAAATCACACGTGCCTGTATGACCTCCCTACAACGCCTAGGCATGCTCCTGATGAGGTGGTGGATGGTCTCCTGAGGGATCTCCTCCCAGACCTGGACTAAAGCATCCGCCAACTCCTGGACAGTCTGTGGTGCAACGTGGCGTTGGTGGATGGAGCGAGACATGATGTCCCAGATGTGCTCAATTGGATTCAGGTCTGGGGAACGGGCGGGCCAGTGCATAGCATCAATGCCTTCCTCTTGCAGGAACTGCTGACACACTCAGCCACATGAGGTCCAGCATAGTCTTGCATTAGGAGGAACCCAGGGCCAACTGCACCAGCATATGGTCTCACAAGGGGTCTGAGCATCTCATCTCGGTACCTAATAGCAGTCAGGCTACCTCTGGCGAGCACTTGGAGGGCTGTGCGGCCCCCCAAAGAAATGCCACCCCACACCATGACTGACCCACCGCCAAACCGGTCATGCTGGAGGATGTTGCAGGCAGCAGAACGTTCTCCACGGCGTCTCCAGACTCTGTCATGTCTGTCACGTGCTCAGTGTGAACCTGCTTTCATCTGTGAAGAGCACTGGGTGCCAGTGGCAGATTTGCCAATCTTGATGTTCTCTGGAAAATGAAAAACATCCTGCACGGTGTTGGGCTGTAAGCACAACCCCCACCTGTGGACGTCGGGCCCTCATACCACCCTCATGGAGTCTGTTTCTGACCGTTTGAGCAGACACATGCACATTTGTGGCCTGCTGGAGGTCATTTTGCAAGGCTCTGGCAGTGCTCCTCCTGCTCCTCCTTGCACAAAGGCAGAGGTAGCGGTCCTGCTGCTGGGTTGTTGCCCTCCTACGGCCTCCTCCACGTCTCCTGGTGTACTGGCCTGTCTCCTGGTAGCGCCTCCATGCTCTGGACACTACGCTGACAGACACAGCAAACCTTCTTGCCACAGCTCGCATTGATGTTCCATCCTGGATGAGCTGCACTACCTGAGCCACCTGTGTGAGTTGTAGACTCAGTCTCATGCTACCACTAGAGTGAAAGCACCGCCAGCATTCAAGTGACCAAAACATCAGCCAGGAAGAATAGCAACTGAGAAGTGGTCTGTGGTCCTCACCTGCAGAACCACTCCTTTATTGGGGGTGTCTTGCTAATTCCCTACAATTTCCACCTGTTGTCTATTCCATTTGCACAACAGCATGTGCAATTTATTGTCAGTGTTGCTTCCTAAGTGGACAGTTTGATTTCACAGAAGTGTGATTGACTTGGAGTTACATTGTGTTGTTTAAGTGTTCCCTTTATTTTTTTGAGCAGTGTATATTTTCTGATTATAAAAAATCTCCTAGATTTAGGACACTTCAAAACATTGTTTCTTATGATACGTTTTTTGGTATTTCTGTACGTGTTATTCAATGTGTTTCTGTGGGCTTTAGTAGTAAAGGCAAACAACTATATTTAAATCAAATAATGTTTTTATATTTATTTGATAACTAAAAAATCCATAGTATGCTGACAGTCCTTTGCTCTGTGTAAAGACAGGGCTGTGAGGGTCATGGAATTTTGGATGACTTATTGGTCATTCTCCTCTGCTCCTGACTGAATGTGCTGGTTGATACTGCCTAGACAACCAAAGACTTGCTTACATATTTCAAAGCGCAACAACTTTTCATCACACTATAATACATTTTTAAAAGTCCACGTTACCGCAAAAAGTAATTTAACCACACAAATCCCGGCCGTCCTCTCTTCAGTCAGCTGTTTCCTGCATTTCTACACATTTCTCCATGGAGCCGAGAGATATCTTTGAGGTTTTAAAGCAAATTTTCTACAATTACATGAATTTTGCCATGCGGTGTTCTTTCGCTGAAACAAAATAAATACGGCTAAAAATGGACTGTTTTCTGAATTTTCTATTCTCTGACTACCTAGATTTAATTTAGGTGATTGTTAGTTCTCAAAGATTATACTGATATAAAATATATAAGTCCATTATCTTTGACTTACACCCCCCCTCCAAAAAACATGTATTTATTTTATTTTTGCACACCTACTCACTCAAGGGTTTTTCTTTATTTTTACTATTTTCTATATTGTAGAATACTAGTGAAGACATCAAAACTATGAAATAGAAAAATTGTTAAACAGTTTAAACAGTTCAAAATATGTTATATTAGATTATTCAAAGTAGCCACCCTTGGCTTTCTCTCAAATCAGCTTCACCTGGAATGCTTTCCCAACAGTCTTGAAGGAGTTCCCACATACGCTGAGCACTTGTTGGTTGCTTTTCCTTTACTCTATGGTCCAACTCATCCCAAACCATCTCAATTGGGTTGAGAGGGGGATTGTGGAGGTCAGGGCATCTGATGCAGCACTCCACCACTCTCCTTCTTGGTCAAATAGCCCTTACACAGCCTGGAGGTTTGTGTAGGGTCACTGTCCTGCTGAAAAACAAATGATAGTCCCACTAAGCCCAAACCAGATGGGATGGTGCATCGCTGCAGAATGCTGTGGTAGCCATGCTGGTTAAGTGTGCCTTGAATTCTAAACAAATCCCCAACAGTGTCACCAGCAAAGCACCCCAAAACCAACACACCTCCTCCATGCTTCACGGTGGGACTCACACATGCAGAGATCATCCGTTCACCCACTCTGCATCTCACGAAGACACAGCGCTTGGAACCAAATTTATCAAATTTGGACACATCAGACCAAAGGACAGATTTCCACCGGTCTAATGTACATTAAATCGTGTTTCTTGGCCGAAGCAAGTCTCTTCTTCTTATTGGTGTCCTTTGGTAGTGGTTTCTTTGCAGCAATTCGACCATGAAGGCCTCCTCTGAACAGTTGATGTTGAGATGTGTGTTACTTGAACTCTGTGAAGCATTTATTTGGGCTACAATTTCTGAGGCTGGTAATTCTAATGGACTTATCCCCTGCAGCAGAGGTAACTCTGGGTCTTCCTTTCCTGTGGCAGTCCTCATGAGCCAGTTTCATCATAGTGCTTGATGGCTTTTGCAACTGCACTTTAAGAAGTTCTTGAAATTTTCCAGATTGACTGACCTTTATGTCTTAAAGTAATGATGGACTGTTGTTTCTCTTTGCATATTTGAGCTGTTCTTTCCATAATACGGACTTGGTATTTTACCAAATAGCCCTATTTTACCATAGGGCTATCTTTCGTATACCACCATGTCACAACACAATAATTGGCTCAAATGCAATGAGGAAAGAAATTCCATAAATTAACTTTAAACAGTTCAGAGATCAGTTCTAACCAGGCCTTTGCATTACATAAAACTGAAACAAAAGATTACTGTATAGGCCTATTCTTACTGTTAATACTGAAACAATTTTGATGTGAAATTCTCCAAATAGAAACTGACCCGTTCTGTCTGTGTGCTGGTCCATGTTGTTGTTGTTCTGCACCACCCTCATAGGGGGCACCACCATGGTTCTCACTGGGAGCTTGCTGGGCTCGTTCTCGGGGTCCATGCCACGCGTCGTCATACCCAGGGACTGATGGTTGTGGTTGCCTAGGTAGCGGCTCTCCAGGTAAGGGCTGTGGCTCTGGCTGGAGTCCGAGGCGGGGGAACAGTCTACCGTCTCGCAGCCGCTCCCATGACCATCATCCTCAGACATGCTGAAAACAGACAAACACAATCAATAACAGAATAACTAACAGAACAACTAAATGCACAGGCGTGCTACTGATGATCAAGACTTTGACCCCTCAGGCAAGTTATCAAAAGTTGTGCAGTTTGGCAGTACCTGTTGGGCCTCTTGCAGGGGGACGGGCTGGACTGCACCGAGGCAGAGGAGCTGGTGCTGAGGGTGCTGTCTGGGCTGCTGAGGGAGCACACCCTCTCCATGTTCAGAGAGCCCTTACAAGCCTCGCAGTCAGAGCCGCCTTTGCACCTGCAGGAAGAATCCTCCTCCCCATCCGTGTCACTGCTGATACTGATTACGCTGAGGGTGGGGCTGGGTAGGTCATCGATGACCACAGACTCTCGCTGCTGGTGGGACATATCTATCCGCTCGTCCTCCACTGCCTTACAGCAGCTCACTTCTTCACTTCTTTCCTGCTGAACCTCCACAGGCCTCTCCCGATGGGACGAATCGCCTCCTCCTGTGTTACTAACACGGTCGGACATCTTTGGAGATCGGCACATTGAGATTTGGATGTCCCTGTTGTTGTGTGAGTAGTTCATGCTCCTAATAGGTAGTAGAGTAAAAGTTGTTTATCCATACATTGACTATTGTTTATGTAAGAACAATATGACTATGATTTAGTAGTATTTATCAAGCCAGAAACAATGAACTCGGGTCAATTCAACAGCATTGATTTGCCATGGACACTATCTAACTGGAACATAGAGGAGAAGCGTTGGGCGGAAGAAGGAAATCTCACCTGTTCTGACTGGTCTGGTTCCGCTTGTTGGCGTGTGGCTGTGGCCACACCACGTGTGCAATACCAATGTTGATTGGTTGTGGACCGGATATGGTCATTTGGTTGGTTAGAATAGGCTGCATCATGTTGGTGTAATGATTGCTGTGTTGCCGTACTTTCCTTTAAAAAGGCAAAACAACAACATTATATACATTTTATTAATACAGTACAAAGAAAGGGGAAAGTTAAGTATGTGTTAAAAAGGTCATTTCTTCTATGGTGAACTAACTCACCCCCAGTCACTGAGCCTCTGTGGGCCAGCCACATTATCAGAAGACATAGAGGAGGTAGGAGGAGCCACTTGCTGCCAGGCTGGTACCAGGATTTGCTGGCCTCTACTTGGCCACGGTTGCTGCAAAGATCCAAGATAGGAATCATTAGCACGCCATAAACCTTTAAGATGCGGTAAGGGAAGCGTCAAACTCCTAAACCGCCTCACTTGAAAGTGTTACCTCCGACTAGCATGAGTCAAGGACCTCAACTAAGTACAGTGTGGCATCTGACCCCTGTATACACATATCCCCAATGTGAGCCAGTCTCACCTGTGCCATAACTCCAGGTCGCATCTGCAAAGGCTGTATGGGAGGGGCTTGGTTCACCATTGGTATCGTGCTCTCCATCCGAACTGCATATCCTGACTGGTTTGGGTTACCTACAAAAACAACAAGCATAGCCTAGTATTGGATTTGAACTTTGATCGACAAGGCCACTGTAAATCCAGCATTAATATTGTATCTCTCATGAAATGACTCGACTGTGTGCTAATTTGAGGCGCTCCATACCTTGCATGGTTGGGGGGCAAAGGATGAGGGCTGGCTGAAAGGAGTCGCTACACCCAAACTGACCATTTCCAGTCTGCAGCATCCCAGGATGCATCACAGAGGGAGCAGACTGCGTCAAAGCCTGTATGGGGGGGGTTAAGTTTAATCAACTTTTCTTTTCATTATTTACTTCAGACACTGAAATGAGAGAGACAGCAGTACCATTAAAGGTAAATATTAATAGCAATTAATAGCAATTCAATAGCACCAATAATCCTGTAGGTGGCAATATTGGTTAAATAAGAAGTCTATTTACCCCAACCATAAATGTAACAGATTTCCAGTTTACATCCATTCAGGCCATACATTAAGCTTCTTGTAATTGTGATGAATAGATTACCTGGGAGTGAACCGATCCCATTTTATTGAAGGCCATTGGCAGTCCAGCTGAGTTGTTTGAGGGTCTGTGGAACGGTGCTTTGTTGCGGTTGAGCGTATCGTAAGTGTTCGGACGTGATTGACAGGCATCCATGATGTGGAAACACGATTGAACACTGGAGAAAAGGGAGGAGAACGGGTGAGATGGATAATCGGGCAGAGCACATTCATGGAACACTGCAGCCTACTTCTGATCAGTGTCCATCTGTAATCAGTTTGTAGTTAATTTCTTGGTAGAGCATGGAAGAGCTTTTGTTGGGTTTGTTATGTTATTGTTTAGCCCTAGGTTCGACTTACTGATTGCTGTGGGGAAAGTCAAGAAGGTGCTGCATGGTGACAAAGGGATGGTTGAGGGCATCTGAGGGAGCGAGCCTCTTCTCAGCATCAATCAGCAACATGGTCTTCAGCAGGCCCACAAACTCCATCCGGTCTGCCTTCTCTGCCAGCGAGTCACTGCCATCCATATTCAGCACCAGATTCACCTGGCAGCAAAACAAAACCAACATCTTTAGCTACTATGTATCAAAATACACAGGTATTCACTTGTCACACTACTGTATCATATGGTCGTTTTCACACATCATAATCTACTTGTACGCAAATTCGTACTTTGAATGATGTGATTATCTGACACATTTAAGCAAAGTTTTGTACTCACATGTGCTATGTCATCCAGACTGCTAAAAATGTACTTCCTGGCCTCTTTGGATTTCATCCCCGTCTCAGTCTCATGCTCCTCTGTCGTCTGCAGAAACAGAAAATGTGAGGAGTCTTCAATTGTGAACATGCATTCTCTAGAATTCTACCTAGTGTACTCAGAACTAGGTCTGTTGATGGTTTATGACAGGGGTCGGCAACAGGCGGTAAGGTTTTTGGTCCGTGCGTGATTTATTTTTTGCACAAAAACCTGAAAAATAAAATCACCAGTTCAGCAACAAATTTTTTTTTATAATAATAATAATAATAATAATAATAATTCTGGAAATCTGTTCCAAGTATTCCCACAAATAAAATAGATATGTGATCGTGTCTCAATGTAATCAAATACAATAGATTTTTGGCTTAGTTGTGGCCCATTTGCAGTACTCAAAATTATTACAATTATGTTCCGGCCTCCCTACCACCTGCTATGACAAATCATCCCGCGGCTAAATCAATGGCTGGCGAAGTTGAGGGATATTGGCGGGAACTGGAACACGCTGTCGTACACGTCAATCCAGAGCATCCCAAATGTGCTCAATGGATGGCATGTCGTGAGTATGCAGGCCATGGAAGAACAGACATTTTCAGCTTCCAGGAATTGTGTACAGATCATTACATCACGGGGCCGCGCATTTTAATGCTGAAACATGAGGTGATGGCGGCGGATGAATGGCATGACGATGGGCCTCAGGATCTTGTCACGGTATCTCTGCATTCAAATTGCCATTGATAAAATGCAATTGTGTTTGTGTTCTGTAGCTTATGCCTGCCAATACCATAAGAGTGCCCCATGGTGGCGGTGGGGTTAACATTGACATCAGCAAACACTCGCCCACACCATGCCATATATGGTCTGCGATTGTGAGGCAGCTTATGGTAGAGAAATGAACATTCAACTTTCTAGCAACAGCTCTAATGGACATTCCTGCAGTCAGCATGCCAATTGCATGCTCCCTCAAAACTTTGTGGCATTGTGTTGTGTGACAAAACTGCACATTTTATAGTGGCCTTTTATTGTCCCCAGCACAAGGTGCACCAGTGTAATGATCATGCTGCTTAATCAGCTTCTTGATATGCCACACCTGTCAGGTGGATGGATTATCTTTTCAAAAGGAGAAATGCTCACTAACAGGGATGTAAACAAATTTGTGCACAACATTTGAGAGAAATAAGCTTTGTGCGTGTAAGGACCTTTTATTTCAGCTCAGGAAACATGGGACTAACATTTCACATGTTGATGTTTATATATTTTTGTTCAGTGTAGTTACCTAGCCCTGGTCTAGGATGCCCATGTTCAGGAATCAGAGTGTCAATGTTACCTTCAGTCTCCAGGAAGCATAAGGCGAGTCGGACTCTTTGCAGAAGAAGCGGGATGTCTTGGTCCCCGCGTTTAGCAGTTGCTCCCCCGGCAACACTTGTGTCTGAGATATGTAGCGAATCTGTGTAGGAGAAAGACAGAGGAAGACAATATGATTGCAGCGTTTACATCATATACCTGCTTGTTGAACCTACTAATATACAGTGCCTTCAGAAAGTATTCATACCCCTTGACTTATTCCACATTTTGTTGTGTTACAGCCTGATTATATAGATTTTCTCACCCATCTATACACAAATATGACAAAGTGAACACATTTTTACTTTTAGCTAATTTATTAAAATGAAACTAAATGAAAATGTAATCTCATTTATACAAATATTCACAACACTTTGCTATGAACTTCCAAAATGAGCTCCGGTGCATCTAATTTCCTTTGATCATGCTCTGCCTAGAGCTGGCCGTCCGACCAAACGGGCAAGAAGGACCTTGGTCAGGGAGGTGTCCCGAGAACCCAATGACAGAAGTACAGAGTATCTTGGCTGAGATGAGAGCTCTACTACACTATACCAATCTGGGTTTTATGAGAGAGCGGACAGATATCATAATGTAAAAGATCCTTTACCCTCCATGTCTGGAGAAAACCAGGCAAAGCTCATCACCAGTCTAACGCCATCCTTACCATGAAGCATGGTGTCCGCTTTCAGTGAGGGACTGAGAGTCTGGTAAGGATAGAGGGAACAACGAATGGAGCCAAATCCTTGAACCTGTATCAAAAAGTGCAAATAACCTTGGAAATGGAAATTTTCACCCCTGTCTAACAGGACAATGACCGTAAGCATACAGCCAAAGCCACGTTGGAAATTGCTTCAGAACAAGAATGTGAAAATCCTTGAGTGGCCCAGCTAAAGCCCAGACTGGAATCCAAGTGAAAACCTATGGTAAGACTTGAAGATGGCTGTTCACCACCGCTACCAATCTAACTTAACAAAGCTAGAGAAAATCTACAAGGAAGAAAGGGAGAAAATCCCAAATCCAGATGTGTAAAGCTGACACAGACTACCGAAGTCGACTAAAAGCTGTAATCGCGGCCAAAGATGCTTCTACAAAATATTGACTCACAGGTGCGAATACATATATAAATGAGATATTTCTCTAATAAATTTGACAACATTTCTAAAAACATGTTTTCACTTTGTCATTATGGGGCATTGTGTGTAGAAGGATGAAAAAATATATATTTAATCAATTTCGAATTTAGGCTGTATGTGGAATAAGTCATGGGGTACGAATACTTTCTGAATACATCTACAAAGGAATCACCAACATTAAGGATAATGGACAAACATGTCAACTTAAATTACTAACACCAGATGTAAAGTATGTAGAAAAGATAATGGACCTATATTTTCAAATAAGATCATCTTCGAGAACTAACAATCACCAAAATAAAAGCTAGACAGAGAATCAAAAATACCCCCCAAAAATGTGTATTGTATTTTTGTCATTGAATAGGGCCCCCATTGATTTTGTTATGTTTGAGTCAGTCAGATAGCATAAGCCATGGCAAGATGTGTGGAACTGCAGGAAATTTACATTTGTTACTGCAGTCAACAGGAGGGCCTCTAAAAATGGTGGTCGGCGACCGCACCATTGGCCACGTCCCAGCCACGCCAACCACCCAAACCCCCCATTTTGATCTTGAAAAAACCCTGATGGCACTACACACATATTCATCAAAACAAACTACACAATAGTATTTTAATGCAGGACGTAAATAGAGCTGACCACTGCACTGCTATTGATGGCATGCAATGACTGGACCGCCAAGTGTGCTCATGGAGTTGTGAGGTTTGTGAGAGAGGTGTCGAGGAGAACTTCCCATTAGCAGCATTCCGTCACCCCCACATCGGGAGCCTGACACAGGCACACGGCTATCCCAGCCCTACCAAACATACCTGCAGGACAAAGACACTTAAGCCAAGCAGGGTGTTTCGGTCTCTACTAATCCAAGCTAATCAAAAAGGTTACATGTAGGTCTTCCAAACGGAGTAAATAGACACACGTCACACACTTGTAAAATATAATTCCAGTAGGAATATCGGTTACTCTTCTATTATAGTACTGCTGCTAATCCCTTGCTACTTTGCCAGGCCAATATGCTGAGAGCCACTTGACATGCCCAGGACAGATGTAATGTGCTCCAAAATTGCCATGGAAACCCAATCCCACAAAGTGGAGGTAGGGTGACCTAGATAAATGCAAAAAAATAAAAATAAATCACCTTACAAAAAGACATGTTGCTCATCTGGTAACATGGCAAAAACAATAATGAAGAGATCTACTTCTTTATTATTCAAACAACGTCATTGCTGCCTATGAGCTCATTACTAAAATAGTTTTTAAAAACAGCAATAGACCGGACTTAGATTTTGACACTTGCTCTTCTGTGGGAGCAGTGACACTGACAGTATGACAAATACAAGTTAGCATCTGTCCCTGACAGTAATGCCAGTAAGGCCTATTACTCAGAAAGGGTACGTCATATCTACCCTCTTCCAGCCAAAACACTGTGCCTTAGAGCTGCTAAAACTACAAGACCGGGCATGTGTTAGGACAGGAGGCAGGGGATTTTCCTCACTCTGCAAAGCTGCCGCTGTATCTCTCAATACAGCCAGGAGACCGGCGAGATTAACTGGCTCTGTTTAAGGCTTGATGATTTGGATGTTATAGAGATTCAAATTGGGTTGCCACAACGCTGCACAAACACAGTGAGAGCAATGAAGTGAGAACCTGCTGATGGTGCAGGCTTGGGGTGGGGGTGGTGGTGGTGGGGGGTTGAGGTGTGCGTGGTGTGTCTAGCATTAGGCTTATAAATACATTTTGCTGTGTGGCATGGAACTGGACCCAGCGCTGGCGCGGTGTAGCAGTCAGGGCGGCTCATGGTCAGCAAAGCACTACTGCCTGGTCGTGGTCCAAATGACCACTAGACCCAAGAATGACAGCCCTACCCCAGCACACCACAGAGCTTTCCCATGGTCTCCCCTTTAAGCTGGGGGACTCAGTCCCAATCACTTAGTTACTGGCCTAAGGGAAATAATCAAAGATGACACAGCCAATTTCCTGTTCCATTAATGTCCAGATGAGACTTTTTGTATTCGTATGCTTCAC
This sequence comes from Oncorhynchus kisutch, assembly GCF_002021735.2. Taxonomy (NCBI): domain Eukaryota; kingdom Metazoa; phylum Chordata; class Actinopteri; order Salmoniformes; family Salmonidae; genus Oncorhynchus; species Oncorhynchus kisutch. Next base: position 45,340,042 of record NC_034177.2, read on the forward strand.
TGCTTAGAGAGCACCAACAAAATAAGACAGGGTTTCAATAAGAAAACAAACGAAAAGTGGAGGCTTTAACCATCACATTTAGATTCAAAATGCACCAGCACACAGGCATCAGGGGCTGTTACACTGCTACACTGGTCTGTGTGTGGCCAGTCTTCACTGAGATGTCAGTTCTGTCAGTATCGCTCTCTTCCCTTGACAGTCTGCTAGCTTCGGAGATGTCAGGCAGGTGCTTTGATTTACCTGGTCATACTCCAGTGCTCCTGGGTAGAGGGGCCAGCCCAGAAAGAGCTCAGCGATGACACAGCCCAGGGACCACATGTCGATGGCCTCACAGAACGGCAGACCCAGGATGATCTCTGGAGCCCTGTATATAGGGAATACAAAACAGGAAAGGGTTTAGTGGGGAGCACTTTCAACAACCATTGTTACACACATACACAACAGGCATTGGATTTGTTATACTCATGGGAGGGCAGGGAACTCAAGATGAGATCTTAACTAACATGATTTATTGTGGGAACTCATGTATGAAGACCATGAGGTCACACAAACACAGTAGGTACTGTATATTGAACTCGTATTAGTTCTTCACAAATACTGAGACAGAGCACACACGCACATAAAACAAATGTTTAATCAAGCCGAGAGTGACGCCTGTGGTCTTTGACGGCCATCAAGCAATTTTGTGGACATTACCGCAAAAAAATTAAGGCCAATCAATCAGTTACCATTTTAAAACCAAGGCGGAGCACAGCGGCTGCCTTGACAGATGCAACACCCTAACGCGACCATTATAGTGTGACACACAAGGTAACCTGTGACATCACTCGGTTTTGATATCCTGCTGGCAGGAAACGTCTGTCGATGGATAAATGCTGAAACAAATTCAGCGAGAGAAGGTGTGACCAAAAAAAAAAAAACAGGCTCTTAGTTCTACGGAAAGGGTGGATACCTAGTCAGTTGTTCAACTGAAATGTGTCTTCCACATTTAACCCAACCTCTCAGAGAAGTGCATGCAAAATGGGAGGTTATATCCAGTAGCGGTGGGCGGGTAAAATAACTGGAGAAGTTGTTTGCTCTACAACAGGTTAGTTCTTATGCCTTGCCAAAATGATACCGTGCATTCTGAAAGTATTCAGACCGTAACTTTGTTACGTTACAGCTTTATTCTAAAATGGATTAAAACATGTCAATCTACACACAATACCCCATAATGACAAAGCCAAAACAGTTATGTTGAAATTGTTGCCAATGTATAAAAAAATGTAAAACAAATACCTTATTTATATAAGAATTCAGACCCTTTGCTATGAGACTCTAAATTCAGTTCAGGTGCATGCTGTTTCCATTGATCATCCTTGAGATGTTTCTACAACTTGGAGTCCACCTGTGGTAGATTCAATTAATTGGACATGATTTGGAAAGGGACCCAACTGTCTATAAAAAGTTCCCACAATTGACAGTGCATGTCAGAGCAAAAATCAAGCAATGAGGTTGAAGGAATTGTCCGTAGAGCTCCGAGACAGGATTGTGTCGAGGCACAGATCTCGGGAAGGGTACCAAAACATTTCTGCAGCATTGAAGGTCCCCAAGAACACGGTGGCCTCCATCATTCCTAAATGGAAGTTTGGAACCACGAAGTCTCTTCCTAGAGCTGGCTGCCCGGCCAAACTAAGCAGTCGAGGGAGAAGGGACTTGGTCAGGGAGGTGACCAAGAACCCAATTGTCACAGACAGAGCTCCAGAGTTCCTCTGTGGAAATGGGAGAACCTTCCAGAAGGACAACCATCTCTGCAGCACTCCACCAAAACAGGCCTTCATGGTAGTGGTCACACGAAAGCCACACATCAGTAAAAAGGCACATGACAGCCCGCTATGAGTTTGCCAAAAGGCACCTCAAGGAAACCAGATTATCTGGACTGATGAAACCAAGATTGAACTCTTTGGCCTGAATACCAAGCATCATATCTGAAGGAAAAACTGGCACCGCTAATCACCTGGCCAATACCATCCCGAAGGTGAAGCATTGTGGTGGTAGCATCATGCTGTGGGGATGTTTTTCAGCTTCAGGGACTGGGAGACTAGTCAGGGTCAAGGCAAAGATTAACGGAGCAAAGTACAGAGAGATCCTTGATGAAAAAAAAACAACCCTAAGCACACAGTCAAAACAACACAGGAGTGGCTTCAGTACAAGTCTCTGAATGTCCTTGAGTGACCCAGCCAGAGCCCTTGAAAGGATCTGCAGAGTATAATGGAAACTACCCAAATACAGGTGTGTCAAGCTTGTAGCGTCATATCCAAGAAGACTTGAGGCTATAAAATCGCTGCCAAAGGTGCTTCAACATTGGACTGAGTAAAGGGTCTGAATACTTATGCAAATGTGATTTCAATTTCTCATTTTATACATTTGCAATCATTTCAAAATTATGGGTTAGTGTGTGTAGATTGATGAGGGGGCAAAAAACGATTGACTCCATTTTATAAGGCTGTAACGTAACATTTTGAATAAGTCAAGGTGTCTGAATACTGTCCGAATGCACTGTGTGTATAGGCCTAAAGCAGAGACAATAACCTGTTTCATCACAAAACCAGAGAGCAATACGTCAGGTGACGGTCCACAAAGCATTTTTACATGTATCGAACAGTTACATGACCTACAGCAGGATCAAGCACGTTAATGTTTCCGACATTTTCAGACTCTAAATCAACGGTAGGTTAGTAACCACAGAGTTACTGCAAGTCTAAAAGAAAACAGGAGCTGCCTCCACTATTCCAGCACCATTTCAACATCAACTAACTTATGCTTAGTCTAATATAGTGACAACTAAAAAGATATCAAATGTGCACGTGAGTAAAAAAAAAAACACGTTGACTCACCCTACTTGTAGAGAAACGCAAACGACATCCTCCCCTCCTTCATGTTGATGAAAAGGTCTGACTGTCATACAGTACACGCTTTTAGTTCATTGTCCTTGGTTACCTGGCTAAAATGCTTGCTCGTTAGCCTAACTTCCTTTCATGGACAACGATGCACCAGGCCAGCTAGTTAACACTAGCCTACTACATACTGAACTTCGATCCTCTCAGGCCAGGGGCACAACGTATGAATTTATGGTTAGCATCGCCGTTATAAGCATTGGCCGGTGTGGAGATGTAAGTAAAACCACAAATCCAAATCCCTATCTCCATGCATGGCTTATTTTAGGTAAGGGACAATTTTAGCTGGCCAGCCACTGGAGGTCAACGAAACAAAGAGATGCAACAATTCAAGTGTTTCTATAAATTATATTCTGATTTTGATGTGATTGGTGTGAAGCCAAATCCAAACTGGCTTCCGTTAACACTTGATTTGTTGTGCTAGCATCATTCACAGTTTAGCACAATGCTGGTTGGCTATTATTTTTATGAAACACAGAGACAACATTTTATCTTTCATGTTCTTTTTTTAATAGGTAAACTTTTTGGCATCCGTGAGTACACGCCTCTGGTTATATAGTCTATCATATTGTGCAGCAGAGACCCATAAAACTTCAGTTCAGATACAGACAAATAGGCCATCCGTAATTATTTCAGGCAAGAAAGAATGAACTACTTTCTCAAAACCTATTTTGGACATCTGAAGAGTGGGCATGGCTATGAGACATCTGAAAAGAGAATATCAACAGTGCAATCTTATATTGTGACCATGGGCACCCTCTCTTGCATCAGCAGTTAATTCTGTGCCCTGATGACAGCATAGCTTAGCACACCCAGCATACAGGAAGAGGAGATGCAGAGTTACTCTATATCCAGCCCTGGACAACACTGGTAACAGCTGAGGGGGATCATGTACACCCACAGGGAGACAGACGGTCAGTGTTCACCTCAGGCAACATTGTGAGTAAGAGATAACCAGACATAGTATAAAACCTTAGCTATCTGGGAAAGTAACACCTGTTATAAAAGGCCTTTCTCTAACAGGAAGATCAGGACAGTTCATGTTTTTCTACCCTGTGCTGGAAGGGGAAGCAACAATTAACTATTTCCTGTCATTCCTAAAAAGAGCAGAAAGTTAGAGAAATGTGAAGCAAAGAAAGGACAAGGGACATTGAGAAACGCAGAACATTTCAACGTCAGTATCCGTCGCATAAAGTGGAAATTAGGTCCGAGTGCTATCCTGAGCAGAGATAGTCTTCCCCTTTTTTTGCAAAACATTGGCAAAGGAATGGATTAGAGTGGTGGGTGTGTTATTTAAAAAATATAATTTCTAAACTCCTGTACATGGTGTGCTTACGGCTAAGTTCAGAAGAGTCTGTTATATCATATTACAAAATGTCCCGTTAGAGATCAAGCCTAGCCTATATAACACCAGCATGAACTAATATAGATAACATGCAAGTAACTGATTAATCCAGGCTGGAGCAGGAAGTTCATCCCCGGAGAACGTGTTTCCTAGGCTACTGTGACTGAGGATCTGACCGCCTGGTCAACAAGGCCTGGGTATCCGCCTCCCTGTGGTCCAGGGGAATTCTGCACACTGCAGCTGTTCTGGGGAAAACACATGTCTTCCACAGGCCCAGGAGCAGGGAATATCTAACCATGGCCCTAACTAAACTCAATCTACTAAAATAAACACTACATGTGTCAGGGGAATGTCGATTAGGGGGAGCTGTGAGGGGGTTTCCTCAACCTGTCAGCACAGCTGGGTGCAGGCGAAGACAATCTCTCGGAGCGACATTGGCTCTCCATTCCTACATCAGTTTATTCTAGTTCAGACGGTTCTCACGTTGTGTCTAGAGACATACGGCTCTACATACAGCTCTCCTGCCACGGTTCTCAACCTGCTGGGCTAAAAATACTCTGCCTCATGGGGTGCATATCTAGAAATCTCCACAGCTGATAAACACAGCCATGTGTTCTTTGGAAAAACTTGGAGAATGTTTAAATGTAGTACATCAACCTTCCATTGAGATGCCTTAACAGAGGTCAAGGATAAATGACCGAACTTACCCCATTACCCAAGCAGCAAGAACAAGGACAGAAGCGCTCTGATGCAAATACAGGTAACTGCCAAAATAAAAGGAAACACCAACATAAAATGTCTGAATAGGGCGTTGGACCACCACGAGCCAGAACAGCTTCAATGCACCTTGGCATAGATTCTGCCAGTGTCTGGAACTCTATTGGAGAAATGAGACACCATTCCTCCACGAGAAATTCCATTATTTGGTGTTTTGATGGTGGTGGAAAAAACTGCTCTCTGTTGCTGCTCCAGAATCTCCCATAAGTGTTCAATTGGGTAGAGATCTGGTGACTGACGAACATGGCATAGTTTACATGTTCATCAAACCATTCAGTGACCTCGTGCCCTATCGATGGGGGCATTGTCATTCTATGGGGACATAGCCAAGGTCGCCATATTTACACGACCCTAAGCATGATGTTAGTTAATTGCTTAATTAATTCTGGAACCACACCTGTATCCCTCATTTACTCAAGTGTTTCCATTTTGCCTATACTCTTACAGCAGAACAGGGTATGCATTTTACAGCCCTTCAAATTCACAGAAAGTCAGAAATTCCTCCATACAGATACCACAGGAACCAGAAAGACTAGTTTAACAAAATGTTTTGTTAAGACCTAATGTTGGATATTTAGAAAGAGGAGATACGACCAAGTTCATTCAAGCTAGTGCGTTCTTTATGTGTTGTGGCTGAAGTGTGCGTGAGTGAGTGACTGAACCTGTGAATATACATATCGGACCATTTGTGTCGCGCTCACACCCAGCAGGGAAAACATACCGCTCATAACTGAACTCCGGCAGTGTGATAAAGGCTGCAGCCACAGCCTGCCTTTCCAGAAGCTGCCCGTACAATGCACACACCATATTTGATGGAACACAGCACTTTGTGGAGCCTCGTGGGGGTGGGGCAACCATTTCCAGAATTAAAATACACTGGACCATTCACATGAGAGCTGCCTTATCTGGGTAAAAACAGACCAAACTGACATAGCTAGAATACTGTGATGCCAAAAGAGCATTTGGAATAGCAGCTAAGAATGTAGATTAGATTTCACAGGGAAGGAAGATATTAGCTTCTAGCCAACAGCCACACACAAAAACAAAATGGGCATCATTTACTTTACTCAACAGCCATTAAATATCTTCCATGTCTGATTGGGTGATTAAACAAACGGAGTAGAGCCTCTGCACCAGCAGATAACTGCTCTCCAACTCGAGAAGGCCCATCTGCAGTCTGTCGACACAGGACATTGACTGACTTTATTAGGGACTCATCAGCAGCATCAGCCCAGACATGGCTAGATGACCCTCCTTTAATGTGCCAATTAAGAAACAGGTCTTCATCAAGCAGCCACAGGCCATTGTGTTCCTGACCATTTCTACTTTAATGATGTGTACTGCCAAGGGCATGTTTCTCTCATCAAAACAGCAGCCCTGGCTGATCTGACCACACGACCTTCTCTACTGTGGGATTGGATAACCATTGAAGCTTCTATCTTCGACTTAGTGAGATTGTAAAACAGTGGTAGGGCTGGGCCGTAAACTGCATTTCACTATATACACCAGTATTGATGCACAGATCGGTTTGGATTTCTATTTTACCTTACATAATGGTATTTGTCAATGTTTCGTATGTTAAATAGAAATGTAATTTTGATGAAAGTAAAACAATTCTGGCAATCGTCCATTCTTACTGCCAGTAAGAGACTGCTAACAGTCAAGAACTGCCAATTTGCTGAGAAGCATCCAGCTGCAGATTATGCATGCTGACGCCGCCTGGTCTGCGAACCTCCAAATTGTATTTTTGCATCTCAGATGGTATGTGTGCGTGCAAACAGTAGAAGTTTGTTGGTCGCGTGTATCGCACGAGTCAGTAGCTTTGTTGCAGGGCATCAGTATGCAACGCACACACCAACTGTTGGTGGCAGTAACGCACCATCCTCTCTGGCACCATTAAACCTGTCTGAGCTCGTCTGTCTCACGTGTGTCCTGAGACGGTATCTGCTGCAACCAGACCCTATTGAATTTGCTAGCAAGAGCTTTGGATATGCATGTACATGTACTTTTGCACCATGAATAGTGCCTGTGAAGCAGCGCTGGCGCTGAAGGTACTTTTGGAATGTGCACACGTGCCAAAAACACATTTTTAAATCGGCACAGTGCCCCTTGTGGCGAAAGTAAGAACTGCCATTGAATCCACAGAAAATACATGGTCAATACCGATGTTGTTTCCATTAGAGGTCGACCGATTGGCCAATTAATTAGGGCCGATTTTAAGTTTTCATAACAATCGGAAATCTGTATTTTTGGGCACCGATTTGCCGATAAAAAAATAATATACATACACCTTTATTTAACTAGGCAAGTCAGTTAAGAACACATTCTGATTTTCAAAAACGGCATAGGAACGGTGGGTTAACTGCCTTGTTCAGGAGCAGAACGACAGATTTTCACCTTGTCAGCTCGGGGGATTCAATCTTGCAACCTTACAGTTAACGAGTCCAATGCAATAACGACCTGCCTCTCTCTCCTTGCACTCCACAAGGAGACTGCCTGTTATGCGAATGCAGTAAGCCAAGGTAAGTTGCTAGCTAGCATTAAACTTATCTTATAAAAAAACAATCAATCATAAATCACTAGTTAACTACACATGTTTGATGATTTTACTAGATATTATCTAGCGTGTCCTGCGTTGCATATAATCTGACTGAGCATACAAGTATCTAAGTATCTGACTGAGCGGTGGTAGGCAGAAGCATGCGCGTAAACATTCATTCAAACAGCACTTTCGTGCGTTTTGACAGCAGCTCTTTGTTGTGCGTCAAGCATTGCGCTGTTTATGACTTCAGGCTTATCAACTCCCGAGATGAGGCTCGTGTAACCGAAGTGAAATGGCTAGCTAGTTAGCACGCGCTAATTGTCATTGTGTTGCTGGTTCGAGCCCAGGGAGGAGCGAGGAGAGGGACAGAAGCTATACTGTTACACTGGCAATACTAAAGTGCCTATAAGAACATCTAATAGTTAAAGGTTAATGAAATACAAATGGTAGAGAGGGAAATAGTCATATAATAACAACAACAACAACAACAACAACAATCTAAAACTTCTTACCTGGGAATATTGAAGACTCATGTTAAAAGGAACCAACAGCATTCATATGTTCTCATGTTCTGAGCAAGGAACTGAAACGTTAGCTTTCTTACATAACACATGTTGCACTTTTACTTTCTTCTCCAACACTTTGTTTTTGCATTATTTAAACCAAATTGTTGGTTTAAATAATGTTTCATTATTTACCTGAGGCTAAATTTATTTTATTGATGCATTATAGTAAGTTAAAATAAGTGTTCATTCAGTATTGTTGTAATTGTCATTATTACAAATAAATCTTGAAAACAAATATATTCTAAATAAATAAATAAAAATAGGCCGATTAAGCAGTATCGGCTTTTTTGGTCCTCCAATAAAATCGGTATCGGCGTTGAAAATTCATAAAATCGGTCGACCTCTAGTTTCCATCCACCGTAAAGTTATAACAAATTTAAAAAAATAAAAACGACAGTTGTGGTGGAAACAGGAAGTACAATTTAATAAATGCCGAAAGATACTGTAATTTGTTAATTTGACATGGTGGGATCTTTGTGTAAAAAAAAATTATGGAAGAACTGGCGGTGGAAAAGCCTTTACAGGCTGACTATACCGCTCGAGTGCGCGAGTGTTGCAAAATAAATTTAGAAATCTATATTATTGAATTATTGCGCCAACAAGCATCTGCGTTGCCAAGGGCTAAAATAGAAGTCAGTTCTATTTGTGACACAGATAGCACTGCAAGTCCTGCCTCTCCCATCTCCTCATTGGTTTATAGAAGCAGGTTCCCACGTGCCACCTCCTCATTGGTTATACCCACATGGGTGACTGAATGCACCTAATTAATGAAAAGGTGCCAATCGCAATATAAAGTCAAGAGAAGAAAAAGCCTAGGAGGAGAGATTACTAGAAATGATTAGGTTGACCGTTGTGTGGATTCATTGTCGGAGTAGCAGACCTTGTGCATTTCAGGTAAAATAACTCAATGTTTATATCCCAGGACAAATTAGCTAGCTAAATTGCCATAAATGTTTAATGCTTTTCGACCTGTCCCCAAATTAATGTAATTGGTTCAGAGTTTGTTTTGATATTTTAACCTGCGTGTCGTGAACGCGTTTGGTGTGGGGGGGCAAAATACGTTTATGCACGATGGCGCACGCGAGCAGCCGGTTTGGGTTCCGTGTTAGGCGCAAATATTAATATAATAACCATGATATGGAAGTAACCTTGGAGTCAAACGATGACATGGCGTATGGTCCTTCTACTACGACTCGGGGAAACCATGCAGTTTATTAGGCTCCAGATTAAATAAGTGATGAACTTCACAGGGTGGTGAATGTGCACGGTATGAACTTGATGCTCCTTTCCAGTAAATGTTGAGGGTTTTATTCTGGTGACATTATGATCAATGCTCGACTCCAGTTTGACAAATACATACATTCTTGCAAAAAAGTATTTAGTCAGCCACCAATTGTGCAAGTTCTCCCACTTAAAAAGATGAGGCCTGTAATTTTCATCATAGGTACACTTCAACTATGACAGACAAAATGAGAAGGAAACAAATCCAGAAAATCACATTGTAGGATTTTTTATGAATTTATTTGCAAATTATGGTGGAAAATAAGTATTTGGTCAATAACAAAAGTTTCTCAATACTTTGTTATATACCCTTTGTTGGCAATGACAGAGGTCAAATGTTTTCTGTAAGTCTTCACAAGGTTTTCACACACTTGCTGGTATTTTGGCCCATTCCTCCATGCAGATCTCCTCTAGAGCAGTGATGTTTTGGGGCTGTTGCTGGGCAACACGGACTTTCAACTCCCTCCAAAGATTTTCTATGGGGTTGAGATCTGGAGACTGGCTAGGCCACTCCAGGACCTTGAAATGCTTCTTTCGAAGCCACTCCTTCGTTGCCCGGGCGGTGTGTTTGGGATCATTGTCATGCTGAAAGACCCAGACACATTTCATCTTCAATGCCCTTGCTGATGGAAGGAGGTTTTCAGTCACAATCTCACGATACATGGCCCCATTCATTCTTTCCTTTACACGGATCAGTCGTCCTGGTCCCTTTGCAGAAAAACAGCCCCAAAGCATGATGTTTCCACCCCCATGCTTCACAGTAGGTATGGTGTTCTTTGGATGAAACTCAGCATTCGTTGTCCTCCAAACACGACGAGTTGAGTTTTTACCAAAAAGTTATATTTTGGTTTCATCTGACATTCTCCCGATCTTCTTCTGGATCATCCAAATGCTCTCTAGCAAACTTCAGATGGGCCTGGACATGTACTGGCTTAAGCAGGGGGACACGTCTGGCACTGCAGGATTTGAGTCCCTTACTGATGGTAGGCTTTGTTACTTTGGTCCCACCTCTCTGCAGGTCATTCACTAGATCCCCCTGTGTGGTTCTGGGATTTTTGCTCACCGTTCTTGTGATCATTTTGACCCCACGGGGTGAGATCTTGCGTGGAGCCCCAGATCGAGGGAGATTATCAGTGGTCTTGTATGTCTTCCATTTCCTAATAATTGCTCCCACAGTCGATTTCTTCAAACCAAGCTGCTTACCTATTGCAGATTCAGTCTTCCCAGCCTGGTGCAGCCTGGTCTACAATTTTGTTTCTGGTGTCCTTTGACAGCTCTTTGGTCTTGGCCATAGTGGAGTTTGGAGTGTGACTGTTTGAGGTTGTGGACAGGTGACTTTCATACTGATAACAAGTTCAAACAGGTGCCATTAATACAGGTAACAAGTGGAGGACAGAGGAGCCTCTTAAAGAAGAAGTTACAGGTCTGTGAGAGCCAGAAATCTTGCTTGTTTGTAGGTGACCAAATACTTATTTTCCACCATAATTTGCAAATAAATTCATAAAAAATCCTACAATGTGATTTTCTGGATTTTTTTCTCATTTTGTCTGTCATAGTTGAAGTGTACCTATGATGAAAATTACAGGCCTCTCATCTTTTTAAGTGGGAGAACTTGCACAATTGGTGGCTGACTAAATACTTTTTTGCCCCACTGTGTGTGTGTGTGTGTGTATGTATGTGTGTGTGTATATATATATATATATATATATATATATATATAAAATTTCACATGCTGTTGTGCAAATGGAATAGACAACAGGTGGAAATTATAGGCATTAGCAAGACACCCCCAATAAAGGAGTGGTTCTGCAGGTGGTGACCACAGACCACTTCTCAGTTCCTATGCTTCCTGGCTGATGTTTTGGTCACTTTTGAATGTTGGCGGTGCTTTCACTCTAGTGGTAGCATGAGACGGAGTCTACAACCCACACAAGTGGCTCAGGTAGTGCAGCTCATCCAGGATGGCACATCAATGCGAGCTGTGGCAAGAAGGTTCGCTGCGTCTGTCAGCTTAGTGTCCAGAGCATGGAGGCGCTACCAGGAGACGTGGAGGAGGCCGTAGGAGGGCAACAACTTAGCAGCAGGACCGCTACCTCCGCCTTTGTGCAGGAGGAGCACTGCCAGAGCCTTGCAAAATTACCTCCAGCAGGCCACAAATGTGCATGTGTCTGCTCAACTGGTCAGAAACAGACTCCATGAGGGTGGTTTGAGGGCCCGACGTCCACAGGTGGGGGTTGTGCTTACAGCCCAACACCGTGCAGGACGTTTGGCATTTGCCAGAGAACCACAAGATTGGCAAATTCGCCACTGGCGCCCTGTGCTCTTCACAGGTGAAAGCAGGTTCACACTGAGCACATGTGACAGAGTCTGGAGACGCCGTGGAGAACGTTCTGCTGCCTGCAACATCCTCCAGCATGACCGGTTTGGCGGTGGGTCAGTCATGGTGTGAGGTGGCATTTCTTTGGGGGGGCCGCATAGCCCTCCATGTGCTCGCCAGAGGTAGCCTGACTGCCATTAGGTACCGAGATGAGATCCTCAGACCCCTTGTGAGACCATATGCTGGTGCGGTTGGCCCTGGGTTCCTCCTAATGCAAGACCTCATGTGGCTGGAGTGTGTCAGCAGTTCCTGCAAGAGGAAGGCATTGATGCTATGGACTGGCCAGCCCGTTCCCAAGACCTGAATCCAATTGAGCACATCTGGGACATCATGTCTCGCTCCATCCACCAACGCCACGTTGCACCACAGACTGTCCAGGAGTTGGCGGATGCTTTAGTCCAGGTCTGGGAGGACCTGCCCTCATTCCCTGCAGGCATTTCAATACACCAAGAGTCAAGTCAATTGCCAGACCTCATCGAGAGACTGGCCTCTGGTCAGAGGAGACTAAGCCCATGGTTAAGACATCCGAGGCTTGTTACACCACAGTTCTGTGATCTGTTGAATGGGATCAGATACAACTACGCAGGTCATGGATTAGATAATATCCAACACCTTGTGATGAAAACTGCAGTTTGCCCTTAAGTTTAAGAGGGCACTTTTAATATGGACAAAATAGCCTTGGGTGGAGAGAACCAGGGAATGTCTATTGAAATCAAAACAGACACTTTTAGCAGGCACCTGGGCAAGTGAAATTTGTTTTGCCTAATTTCTAAAGTTTACTAACACCCGGTACAGAATGTTCTGAGTTTAAGGAGGTAGTGTTCAAACACATTGTGAGCCATTCCATTCCTGGCTCTATGGAATGGGGTCCAACCTAAAATATAACAGCAGGTATATGTTAAGGCCATTCAAGTCTGCCATACGACAGAGCAGACATGAAAAATGTGCTTTATGAACCAAAGCGAAGAGGAAGAAAAACAGTGATGTTGCATAATGTTGAGGGAGGGAGTAATTCATTTTACTGTGGCAAAGGCAAATAGCTCTGGTTAACGTCAAGCAGCTTGTATTGCACCCACAGACTGATCCTGCCTAGGCTTGCATGCAAGCATTTCACAAGGCATGTACCCAAAGAGAAAAGGCCCTGAACATGTTGTTCCAGGAAGTTTATGGCTTTAAAATAAAAGTACAAAACCCATCTCTACCCTATAGTATACTAGGCAATAAGACCAGCGCCTCCTATTCGACGCTTAACGTCGGACTCCGCGCAAGAAAAAACATATTGTTGGATATATTCCTAGCAAATAGAATTAGAAAGACAACTGCAGAACACTAATAGGCCTATATCACAGTTATCAGCACTAGATCAATAAGCATGACGTGGGAAATACATTGACCTGGTTGTGTACACAGAGATCAGTGTCATATCAAAAAAAAAATGGCACAGTAACATTCTACAAGTCTAAACTAAATATGACGATCAACAACGCAACCGGCTAGACTGAGGCAGTATTCCTTCCTTCAAAGGCAACAGTCAGCCATAAAAGTAAGGTTCTCCCCTGAGCTGGCACAAGATAAGCTGGTTATGTGGAAAGCACACACGATCCATAAACCTCTTAAGAATCTGAACCCCACCCCCCCCAATTTTTGCTTAAAATTACATACCCAAATCTAACTGCCTGTAGCTGAAGCAAGGAAACACTTTGAAGTTTGTGGAAATGTGAAATTAATATAGGAGAATAACACATTAGATCTGATAAGAAAAGAAGAAGTTGTATTTTTTTGTACCAATATCTTTGAAATGCAGGAGAAAGGCCAGTGTATTATTCCAGCCCAGGCACAATTTAGATTTTGGCCACTAGAGGGCAGCAGTGTATGATGTAAAACCGGTTTACCGCCATCGCTAACATTTGACAGAGTCTCAGCAAAGTTTTAGACTGATCCAATAACCCATCGCATTTCTGTAAAAAAAAAAAAAGTGTAAGACTAAACCAATTAGGCACATTTGGGCATCAAGGCTGTCTCTGCGTTTCAGCTCTATTCTAACGGTCTGTAATTACCTGGCTGTGTTTTAGTGGTGCAAGCCTAACTGTTACAAAACCCCAAAGTCATGGAAATGGAATGGAGAAAAGGTCATTCACAATACAGTGAGAGAAGCATTTTATTCCAGATAGTCGTTATCAAGATTTGATCTAGGAGCTGATACAAACTGTAAAACACTGATGAAAACCGGTTTACCTCCATCGCTAACATTTGACAGAGTCTTGTCGTTCTCAAACAACAAAAAGAGTGGCTGAGCAGTGATGCCACTTGTGGTAGTACTCCAAGTAGGGATAGTACAATTACAGTATAACCTATGGTTATGGATGAAGACAGTAAATAAAATACCCGCCATAAACATGGAACAGCTGACTGGAGACGTGACGGCTGGGCATTTGTGCGGTTGAGTCAGTTTCTGCTGTAACATGGACTCCACAACGTGATGAAACTTTGTTCCTCCTTGCTAAAACATGCAAGCTGTTGCAGCAAACGAGTCTTCAGTAGCCTAGGCAACGTCCCCCTCCCTGCAGCAACAGCACATGCAGTCAGGAGCGGAGAAGGAGAAACGGGTCTTTAAAAGCAAAAAATGAAGGGCTCACTGCTAATGACAATTAGTGCAAAAATAACAGCATGGACATGGAAAACCGTGCATTTGACAGCCCTGGGGCGGTAGAGGGAAAGTCCAACCTCAGGGCAGGGCTAAACCACAAAACAAAAATAGCCTAGCGCTCAGGGAAAGTACACTAAACCCCGGTTATAGCCTGCTACTTTGAAATCTTGCATGAAGGCAAACTCTTTGGCTGTGTAACTCCCGAACTCTCTTGTCCAGAAAACCTAACACACACACACGAGCTGGTGGTTGAATTATTCAAAAGAGCACAGTGCTCCATGTGTTCTGGGATAAGAACCTGGAGGGGGAACACTGCCAAACTACAGCTAGGAGGCTAAACATCACAGATAATAAAAATACAATTTAAAAATTACACCTAACCCATATCTTAACCACAAAATAAAAAAATAAAACATTATTTCTCACAAGAGAATGATTAACTGACTAGCCTAACAATTAATACGCCTACATTACTGCAGTCACTTCACAATGTCATATTTACAGATTACAGTAGGAACATTAGGTTTTGTATATGCAGTTGAAGTCAGAAGTTTACATACACCTTAGCCAAATACATTTAAACTCAGTTTCACAATTCCTGACATTTAATCCTATTAACAATTCCCTGTTTTAGGTCAGTTAGGATGTAAAGCAGAGGCACTGAGTTTGAAGGTAGGCCTTGAAATACACACAGGTACACCTCCAATTGACATCAATTAGCCTATCAGAAGCTTCTAAAGCCATGATATTTTCTGGAATTGTTCAAGCGGTTTAACTTCTTGGGTATAGGGGGCGCTCTTTTAATTTATGGATAAAAAAACATGCCCGTTTTTAAGCGCAATATTTTGTCACGAAAAGATGCTCGACTATGCATATAATTGGCAGCTTTGGAAAGAAAACACTAAGGTTTCCAAAACTGCAAAGATATTATCTGTGAGTGCCACAGAACTCATGCTACAGGCGAAACCAAGATGAAACTTCAACCAGGAAATGGGCAGAATTTTTGAGGCTCTGTTTTCCATTGTCTCCTTATATGGCTGTGAATGCGCCGGGAATGAGCCTGCCCTTTCTATCGTTTCTCCAAGGTGTCTGCAGCATTGTGACGTATTTGTAGGCATATCATTGGAAGATTGGCCATAAGAGACTACATTTACCAGGGGTCCACCCGGTGTCCTTTGTCTAAATTGGTGCGTAATCTACAAGCTGCACGCAGTCATCCAGTGATTGAGAGGAGAGAGGAGGCTTTCAACGAACTATATATCATGAAGAGATATGTGAAAAACACCTTGAGGATTGATTCTAAACAACGTTTACCATGTTTCAGTCGATATTATGGAGTTAATTTGGAAAAAAGTTCTGTGTTTTGATGACTTTTTTTTTGGTAGCCAAACGTGACGCACCAAACGGAGCAATTTCTCCTAAACAAATAATCTTTCAGGAAAAACTGAGCATTTGCTATCTAACTGAGAGTCTCCTCATTGAAAACATCTGAAGTTCTTCAAAGGTAAATGATTTTATTTGAATGATTTTGTTTTTTGTGAAAATGTTGTCTGCTGATGCTAATGCTAAATGCTATGCTAGCTATGCTAGCTGTTACACAAATGCTTGTTTTGCTATGGTTGAGAAGCATACTTTGAAAATCTGAGATGACAGTGTTGTTAACAAAAGGCTAAGCTTGAGAGCTAGCATATTAATTTCATTTCATTTGCGATTTTCATGAATAGTTAACGTTGCGTTAAGGTAATGAGCTTGAGGCTGTATTCACGATCCCGGATCCGGGATGGCTCGACGCAAGAAGTTAAAGGCACAGTCAACTTAGTGCATGTCAACTTCTGACCCACTGGAATTGTGAGAGTGAATTATAAGTGAAATAATCTGCCTGTAAACAATTTTTGGAAAAATTACTTAGTCATGCACAAAACAGATGTCCTAACCGACTTGCCAAAACTATAGTGCTAAAACAAGAAAAGCCCATCGGGCCTCAATTAACAGAATGCTAAGACAATTTGCACAAACTAATAGCAAAATCTTTAACCAAATGCTAATGTGCGAAAACTAACGTAAACAGAATTGCAAAGACAGACAACTCGAGCTCAAAGTTAAGCATAGCTAATAGCTACCAAATGTCATTTTCAGTGAGTGTGGACATTTACAAGCAAAAGTGAATGAGATAAATTGTGCAAATGAACAAAGTTGTGATGCTGCATTTCCTTCAGAAAAGAATGCGCGTGTACACGGAGCAGAGTGGAAAAGAACAGAGAAGAAAAAAAGAACTAGGTAAGAAAAAAAAAAAATGGTAGCTGTACAGACTACTCATCCAGAGCTCTTTGATTTATAGCAGAAAGCCATTAAAAGATATCCGATAGCCAACACTCAGTAGTGAATTGTATACAAGTAACTTTATCACCTCATATGCGCCTCACAGAGACTAGCTGATAGATACAGAACGCTTGGACTCACCAGCTCCCGCCGTCTCCCATTTACAAACAAACACGTGACTGGCTCAACTGTCCTGGGGAACTACAGTAGGCTTCATAATGTCAAATAATGTGACAGGTGAAATGAAGAACGCAATCTGCTTCCTCTCCTAACGTATTGCACAAGCGGACTGCAACTTAAAAAAAAAATTGCTACAAATATTCAAATGACGTAAAAGAAAAAAACTTCCAATAAACATTTGACCGTATTGAAAAACCACCCTGTGGCTTTTTCCAAAACCATTGTATACAGCATAAACAGTACACCACCAAGCATAACCATAAGAAGGGTTTTAAAATGTTTAGTTTGTTCTAAAAGGATGAACTTGTTACCAGTGCTCCTGATTAGGCTTAATTGTATCTGTTCTCACATCTCAATAGGTTCAACTTTTAAGAGAACAACCCCCCCCCCCCCCCCCACCCCATAAAAGTTATCCTGGAATATTCAGAAAGTATAATTTAACCTATAAACTGATCTGAGATCAGCCAGAAGAGTGTGACCTTCAGGGATTTACTTTTGGCATGTTTTACTGTGGCCCCTGCCAGCAGCTTACCATTTGTAGCAGTCAGACTGCACTGTCCAACACCCAAAGGCTAGGCCTATTTCTAGGCCTATTTCTAGCAGCAGTGTATCATGCTCAGCGTCTCTTACGCACTCCTCAGCCAAACTGTAACAACAACCTCAACCCATAGTTGAAGAGAGAGAACTCAAGGCAAGAGCAAACTACACTGAACAAAAATATAAAAAAGCCGCAACATGTTAAGTGCTGGTCCAATGTTACATAAACTGAAACAAAAAAGGTCCCAAAGTTCCAAATGCACAAAGAAAACGTAGTTCTCAACTGCGCACAAATTAGTTTACATCCTTGTTAGCGAGCACTTTATCATTTGTCAACATAATCCATCCACCTGACCGGTGCGGCATATCAAGAAGCTAATTAAACTGCATTACACAGATGCACCTTGTGCTGGGGACAATAAAAGGCCACTAAAATGTGTAGTTGTGTCACAACACAATGACACAGATGTCTCAAGTTGAGGGAACGTGCAATTAGCATGCTGACTGCAGGAATGTCCACCAGAGCTGTTGCCAGACAATTGAATGTTAATTTCTCTACCATAAACTGCCTCCAATGTCATTTTAGAGAATTTGGCAGTACGTCCAACTGGCCTCAAAACTGCAGACCACATGTAACCACGCCAACCAAGGACCTCCACATTAGGCTTTCACCACTTTCAGTATAGCTACCACACATCTACCAGATGCGGTATAATTAAATGCAGTCTCTCATAGTGCGTTCGGAAAGCATTCAGACACCTCGACTTTTCCCACTTTGTTACGTTATACAGCCTTATTCTAAAATGTATTAAATAAAAAAAATCACACACAAATCAGGCCTTTATGGTAGAGTGGCCAGACAGAAGCCACTCCTCAGTAAAAGGCACAGCAGCCCACTTGGAGTTAGGCAAAAAAAAAGGTACCTAAAAGGACTCTCAGATCATGAAACAAGATTCTCTGGTCTGATGAAACCAAGATGGAATTCTTTGGCCTGAATGCCAAGCGTCACGTCTGGAGGAAGCCTGGCACCATCTCTACAGTGAAGCATCATGCTGTGGGGATGTTTTTTCAGGGACTGGGAGACTAGTCAGGATCGAGGGAAAGATGAATGGAGCAAAGTACAGAGAGATCCTTGATGAAAACCCATTCCAGACCACTCAGGACCTCAGACTAGGTGAAGTTTCACCTTCCAACAGGACAAAGACCCTGAAACACAGTCAAGACAACGCAAGAATGGCTTCGGGACAAGTCTCTGAATGTCCTTGAGTGGCCCTGCTAGGGCTCAGACATGAACATTTCTGGAGAGACCTGAAAACAGCTGTGCAGCGACTCTCCCCATCCAATCTGACAGAGCTTGAGAGGATCTGCAGAGAAGCATGGGGACAAACTCCCCAAATACAGGTGTGCCAAGTTTGTAGTGTCATACCCAAGAAGACTTGAGGCTGTAATCGCTGCTAAAGGTGCTTCAACAAAACTACTGAGTTTAGGGTCTGAATAGTTATGTAAATGTGATCTGTTTTTTTCTTCTTCCAATAAATGTGCAAAAAAAATTCAGTTATTGCTTTGTCATTATATAGGGTAGTGTGTAGATTGAGGGGAAAATAAACTGTATCCATTTTAGAACAGGGCTGTAGCGTAACAAAATGTGGAAAAGTAGGGGGTCTGAATACGTTCCGAATGCACTGTATATGTGAATTAGAGTTTGTAGCAGTCTGACCGTACGTCGGATTGATGCCTTTCTAAAAACGAATTACTGTGTAAGCCCCTCAAGTGTGCTTAGTCATGACAACCCAGCATACGATCCTGACTATGAATAAAGGTTGCTCTTCACCATGGTCAATCAGTAACAGTGTGTTTACGGTACTGACCACATTGAAAATAAGAAAAACTGAGGCATGTGTTAAATGGCATAACCCACAACCATAGGCAAAGACACACCTACGCATATGCACAATTACTTTAATCTAAAAGGTCTGCGCACATGACATTTAGCAACCGTCCTCATTTATTGTTTCTGTCTGTTTTATCAAGAAATTAAGGGTATTTTACCAAGCCCTCAAGACCAGGGTTTTCCTGAAGTCCATGGATTTGGAAAACTGATGTCAGAAAAGAGGTTACCATTTGAAACATGCAGGTACATATATAGGTAACCTTCATGGGAGGCAAAGTGAAGACTACAAACAGCAGGTACAAATGAGAGTAGAGGCAAAAGGCATCGTAGTGACTTTGAAAAAACGAAACGAGAGCTTTTAAGGCACAGTGTGGTACCTCGGAAAACTCACTTTACATGTTCCAATAAAAATAAACATTGGTCACCAACCAGTAGTCTCCAAGGCATTCCTAGTCATTCACCAAACATTTCAGCAATATATATATAAATAAATATATATTCTTAATTTAATAAAAAACACAGCGCTGTTGGCGATAGGTGCACTTGATTCAGCAGCCCTAATGCCGGGAAGTAAAAGTGTTCCCATTTTTTAACCATGTGTCTGAAGGTTTAACTCCACCTACCTGGCAGGCCCGGAGAGCAAATTAAGTCCACTTATAGGCCTACCGCTCTCCAATCAGATTGCAGACAGCGATCAGAGTTCGGTTACCTCATGCCATAGACTGTAAAAATAAGTATTGAATGCACAGCAAAGTTGATGTGAGACTTAACTTTTAAAACCACGACTATAGAGACTCAATGAATACAGCAAAGAGCTGCTGTTTTTATGAGTAAGTTCATGTGTAAGTTGTTATTCGGCCCTGTCAACACTTTGTTCAACCCTTTTATAAAGCCATGAAATGTGCGTTTTCCCTACTTCCACTCATGCTACAACCAGCTGCAATGAATGAGTATAGCAAAACATTTTTGTTACGGTTCCGTTATTATTTGTGGCTTGTCTTATTTATTATCAAGGAATATTGCACTTTCTCTGGGCTCGGAGGCAGAAATAATGCAGTGCGAGTTAAGTTTCACCATCAGCTGGAAGACTGTGTCCCCTTTTGTCAGCGGAAGGAGGGAGAGCGGAGGGTGTCTGAGACCTCCATCCCCTCAGACTGACCATCAGATGCTGGTCATCAGTCCAGTAACAAAAATGTATATATTATGCTCACTCAGCTGTGCCACAAGTAATACAACAAATGATATATTACTAGTGTATACCAAAAATGTTGAAATAGTCTGACAAGAACATTGGCAGGGCAATTCAAGCACGTGTGATAATGTATTGGGCCTATAGCCTACTGCACAAACCTCATTGCTACAGAACTGTTTTTAATTGGTTAATGTAGCATAGGCTTATGTTTAAATAATATTATTTAAAAAATGTGAATGGTAGATCTCAGGTTACATTTTGACTCAGTGACCTGGACTCAGAAAAGGTTGGTGACCACTGCTATAAAACAATTAGGCGTAAACTACATGCCACAGGCAGCAGTCTATGCATTGTAATTTGAACACATTTCTGATTTAATCCAGCAGTAATAGTTGAGAGCTGCATTCCGGGCCTAGTTGAGAAGTAAAAAAGTAAAGCTTTAGTCACCTCCAAAATGTGAAGCACTATGAAAAGTAATATCCCTCTTATGAAACACTCGGTTTCAACCTCCAGTTTATGCACTCAGTTCCTCATATCTATTTGACTGATAACCTGAGTGCAACAAAGTCACACACGGGTTCTGTACCCTCACTGAAACATTACATCATCAACATCAAGAAAGTAGATAAGTCCAACACCTACATGAGCAGCGTAGGGGGAGGTTTATCAGGTGTGCAACTGCAGGGGTGTTCACATCCTGCTATCTGCGTAGGTTGAGTTCACTGGACATACTGGCATGTCTACACATAGATAAACTACAGTTATCACAATGACATGGAAATATGAATCCAAGAGAAGCCAATTGTTCACTGTGTACAGTTCAGAAGGCAGGCAACCAGCCTTAGCTGTTGTGAACCTCATGTCAGCCTCCGACACATGCTCCATGGCTGGCTGAACACGAGAACTGCTGTTCCCAATACCAAGATGCAGATGGAAAGAATAAAAAATACCTTGGTACCGTGTGCTGCACACACACACACTCACTCTAAAACAGAGGAACGTCCAAATGCCTTTCTCCGGTCTCTAAATGTGCATTTACACGCAACATTCTTCCCCCCGCCTACTGACCTCTGGCTATATGCAGCCAAGCCATGAGAATAAACTGGCTTTCTAAGCTCTTCATAGACCAGGACCATTTCTGAGAAGCACCATAACACCGAAGCAGGTCACGGAGGTATATTACATAACACTGTTTCAACATTTCACATACTTGTTAAATTGGAAGCGTAAGGCCTATATATGGTAGTGGCCAAAAGGATTAGACATCAAGAATTTTCCATGTGTCTCATCCAGAAACATGTAAAACATTAAAGGCATTCTTGTTCATGTAAACATTTCTGTTCCTTCAACAGGTTACGTAATGTAGGCCCATTTGGGTGTGACCGTCTGATGGTTAACAGAGGCAGAGCACGGAAAGCGTTTGCATGCCGTCAAGCTCCCTCTGAAAGATCTGCAGGTTATTACAGGGCCCTTTGTTCATATTGCATAATGGACTAAATGCATAAAGCTCTGGACAATAGACTAACCCTTGTGAAATGCTAACCCTGTATCTTGAACTGGTCAGTGCTTAGGCTACCAATTAACTGGAGTTGTGCTGATTTGTCATTCCAACTTTTAAAATAGTTCTATGAAGATAAAGGCATGAACAACACTCTATTCATGTAGTCAGGTCACAGTACTAAACTGTATTATTGTGACGTAAAAGGGCAGGCCCAACCTACCTGTAGTAGCGTGACTGCAGGTACGTGGAACACACAGCTTTGGACACGTGGCTGGCCGAGCCAAAGTCGATCACTTTCACCCGGTAAGGTTGTCGCACCGGGTCCACCAGCATGATGTTCTCCGGTTTCAGATCAGCGTGGATCAGCCCCAGGCTCTTGAGCTTCTTCAGCGCAGTGGCCACCTGCTGTAAGACCGGCCGGATCACCTTCAACGGCAGCGGGCTGAACTTGTTCTGCTTGAGGAAGTCATAGAGGTTCTGCTCAAGCATCTCAAACACCAGACAGGTGTGGCTGCGGTGCTGGAAGCACTCAAAGGCCCGCACCAGGTTATGCTGATCTGCATTCTCGCCACTCAGACGGGCAAGGATGCCAACCTCTATCTGGCCCTGTCGCGCGTACGATGGGTGGTTCTTTAGGATCTTGATAGCCACAACCTCTCCTGTGCCCCGCTTCCAACACTTCACCACCTGTCCGAAGGTGCCGCGCCCCAGGAACTCCAGCACCTCATAAGTGTTCTTCATGGAGCACAAGACCTCGTGCTGCACCAACTGGTAGTCTCCATCCCCGACCGCATTGCGAGCCCCAGTCCCTCCCCCATTCTGTTTGCGGGGCACTCCCCCCACCGTGTTCCCTATGTTAGTTTGCAACATGGCAGGTATCATGGAAACGTCCTCCACTATCTGCATGGCTTTCCCACTGTTCTCCGGGTGCTCACCCTGACGTTTCAGACCACATTGCAGGGGGCTTTTTAACGAGTTCAAACCTCCCTCACTCTCTCCTCACCTCCTTCACTGCTGCTTCTCTGGCCAGTCTGACTGCCCCTGTAGCTTCACTGCTGTGCCGGCTTCTCTGGACAGTTGCCTTGACGGGGGGACCCTGGTCCTGGGTCCGAAGTGTTTTTTGGAGCAACTCACTGTGTACTACTTTCAGGGATGCAGTGGCCTGCAAAGTTATGTCCTGCCCACTCAGGAGTCTACAAGATGTTGAAGTTTGTCTTAAATGGAGGATATTGGTAGGCTGGGCAATGCCAAGGTTTATTCCAATTATATAAGTCGACGGGGTCCAATCATTAAAAAAAACTGCTGTTGAACTCAACTCTGTTTCTTCACACTGCAAAAGGCACTCGTTTGTGTTTGATAAACATCTGGTGGGTCCACCAACATTTGAGGCCATACCTGTAAGAGAGAAGGAATGGAAAAGATTAGTTTACAACTACCGCACCTCTTGTTTTGCAGGCAATAACTATCCAAATTACATTTTTCACGCTGTATAATCAAATTTAGCCAGCCATGTTGTTGTTACGTGGCTGATTGTTAGGCCATCTCAACACAACTTCCAACAAAAACTGCTATGGAGGAGGCAATTAGACATTTCAGTTAGATCAGATAGCATGTGGTTTCCAGAATTTCCATTGGTTCTCCATAGCAAGCTCTACCGGGGCGCATTCAGCAAAAAACTAAAACCATATCAATGTAATGAGGGGGGAATCCCATCCCTCTGTGGGCGAGCTATGGTGTGTCTGTCTCACTCAGGCAGGAAAAGCAGAGCAAGCAAAAAAGGGAACTACAGTAGATGGGGGGGGGGGGCTTTATTCAAACAGCAAACTATGTGGCACTCTAGACCGCAAGCAAACAGTCAGCCAACCTGCCAGCCTGTCAAAAGCTAACATTTCAGCATTACCTTTTAAAATGTCTCATCTTGTCACTATAGTCGCTGGAGTACCAGCACTTGTTAGATCATCAAAGTTGGGAAACATGAATGTTTTAGCTGTGCTGCGGATTCTATCAGAGTGAGTGAATGCGTCAAACAGTATGGAAAGGTTTTATGCTGACATGGCAATAGTTACACCATGGGGTACAAATACAGTGCCTTCAGAAAGTATTCATACCCCTCGACTTATTCCACATTTTGTTGTGTTCCAGCCTGAATTCAAAATAGTTGAAATATTTTTTTTTTCTGCCACCCATCTACACACAATAACCCATAATGATAGTATTTTATTTTAATCATTAGTCAATTTATAGAAAATTATACAGAGATCGAATTTACATAACTATTCATACCCCTTTACTATGACGCTCCAAATTGAGCTCAGGTGCATCCAATTTCCTTTGATCATCCTTGAGATGTCACAACAACTTGGAGTCCACTTGTGGCCAAATCAATTATTTGATTTCGAAACACCTCTCTATAACATTCCCACAGTTGACCATGCATGTCAGAGCAGAAACTATACCATGAAGTTCAAGGAACTGTCCACAAATTGAGTGTTTTCAATAACAGTGTTCTTCATCATTGGGAAATTGAAAAAATACAAAACTACCCAGACTCTGCCTAGAGCTGTCTGACCAAACTGAGTAACCGGGCATGAAGGACCTTGGTCAAGGAGGTGACCAATAACCCAATGACCACTGACAGAACTACAGAGTTCCTTGGCTGAGATTGTAGTCCTTCTGGCATGTTCTCCAGTCTCTACAGCACTTCAAAAATCTGGGCTTTATGGGAGGCCAGAAGAAGCCACTCCTGAGAAAAAAAACACGACAGCACACCTTCAGTTTGCAAAAAGGCACAAAGATTCTGTGGTTGGAGAAGACAAAAATGTAACTCTTTGGCCTGAATGCAAAGCACTGTGTCTGGAGAAAAACAGGCACAGCTCAACGTCCGTCTAACACCATCCCTACCATGAAGCATGGTGGTGGCAGCATCATGCTATGTGGATGCTTGTCAGCAGCAGGGACTGGGAGACTGGTACAGCTTGAGGGAACAATGAGTAGAGCGAGACAAATACAGGCAAATCCTTGATGAGAACCTGCTTCAGAGAGCAAACGACCTTAGACTGGGGCAAAGAATTACATTCCAAATGGACAATGACCCCAAGCATACAGCCAAAGAAACACTGGAATGGCTCCAGAACAAGAATGTAAAACTCCTTGAGGAGCCCAGCCAAAGGCCATACTTGCATGCCATTTGAAAATCACTGTCCACAGCTACTCCTGAACTAATTTAATAGAGCTTGAGAAAATCTGCAATGAAGAATGGGAGAAAAATCACCAAATCCAGATGTGCAAAGCTGACAGATATACCCAAGACGACGCAAAGCCATAATCACCGTAAAAGGTGCTTCTACAAAGTATTGATTCAGGGGTGTGAATACTTATGCAATTGAGATATTTCTACATTTTCAATAGTTTCAAAAATCATGTTTTCACTTTGTCATGGGTTATTAAACAATCTTGAATTCAGGCTACAACAAAATGTGGAATAAGTCAAGGGGTATGAATACTTTCTGAAGGCACTGTATGCCATGTTCAGACAGAGGAATGGGTGTGTCTTTCGTATTGAAATGGATTTAGTTTAGGGGGGGGCACGGTTAATCGAATATCCTAACAGACGTTAGTAGATTCCTGTCTCCAAAAAGCACCTGTTGTATTGAGCGATTTAAGCAAATAAACACCAGGGCTATTAATTGAAGATTTATGGTACTTGAGATATTTTTTTTACTATTTTCTGCATTGTAGAATAATAGTGAAGACATCAAAACTATGAAACATATCAAATCATGTAGTAACCAAAAAAGTCAAATCAAATATTTGATACGAGATTCTTCAAAGTAGTCCAAATGTTTGATTTTTGGTTCCAATCGATGTGTCTTTGTGAGACGCAGAGTAGGTGAACAGATGATCTCTGCATGTGTGGTTCCCACCGTGAAGCAAGGAGGTGTGGTGATGGTGCTTTGCTGGTGACACCGTCTGTGATTTATTTAGAATTCAAGGCACACTTAACCAGCATGGCAAACACAGCAATACGCCATCCCAATTGGTTTGCGCTTATCAGGAGTATCATTTGTACAACAGGACAATGACCCAGGATGTGTAAGGGATATTTGACCAAGGAGAGAGAGTGCTGCATCAGTGACCTGGCGTCCACAATCACCCGACCTCAACTCAATTGAGATGGTGGGATGAGTTGGACCGCAGAGTGAAGAAAATGCAGCCAGAAAGTGCTCAGCATGTGGGAACTCCATCAAGACGACTGGAAAAGCATTCCAGGTGAAGCTGGTTGAGAGAATGCCAAGGGTGTGCAAAGCTTTCATTAAGGCAAAGGGTGGCTACTTTGAAGAATATAAACTATATTTTGATTTGTTTAACACTTTTGTTTACTACATGATTCCATGTGTGTTATTTCATAGTTTTGATGTCAGCACTATCATTCTACAATGCAGAAAATAGTCAAAATAAAGAAAAACTCTGGAATGAGTAGGTGTCCAGACTTTTGACTGGTACTGCATATATAGGCCTATTTTAACAATTGAAAGGATTTGTCTAAATTAAATTATCCTTGACATTTACCAACAAGTATACCCCATGACATTTGAAAGTCTTAATTGAGTAAAACAACTTTTGAATGACATTTTTATAATGGTGCTTTGAACTATTGCTGCGCATTTAGCCCCCCAGGCTGCCCTGACATTAGTATGCTATTTCCCCCACTTCAAAAAGCAATTACAGGCCCTCACCTAACGGTTTTCACAATACCTGACAGATGAACGCAACACTCACCCCAAAAACTTTTGTTACATAATCAGTTATGGTGAAATCTGACTTTTCATTCTCTGTTGCTTTTAGCCAAACTACATAAGAAAAACAGCATACCCGCTGTCTAGCATTTACATCAGCAGTCTCCAACAGGTTAATTATGCACTACCAGTAGCTCACCAAACAATTCTGAAAGTACATGCAATTTTCACATGTTCCACAGACAGAAATACTTGCCCCAAAACCTTCAATTAAATGTTAACTGCAAAGAAGGCTTACCTGGCAGAAGTATATCATGAATAAGTATCTATTATTTGCAAACGTTGCCATGAAATGAACAGCAGCAGTTCAGAACTGTCACTAGACCAGCAGATTAGACAGCACATTCTTCCCTCACTAGATTTGCAATGTAAAAAGTGCCAGAGGTGCAATTAAAAATAAAAATTAAATTAAACAATTTTTTTTTAATTTTTTTAATCGCACTTCTGATGTGATTTAAGCATTGACAAGTACTCAGAACATTAAATTTAGATGTTTCTTTAAGAGGGGCGGCAGGTAGCCTCAAGGTTAGAGCGTGGGGGCAGTAACCGAAAGGCTGCTAGATCGAATCCCCGAGCTGACAAGGAAAAAAATCTGTTCTGCCCCTGAACAAGGCAGTTAACCCACTGTTCCTAGGCCACCATTGTAAATGAGAATTTGTTCTCGACTTGCCTAGTTAAATAAAATAACAATTGTCATTTTTACTGAAAAAATATAAAACAATCAGATTCTATAGAGTTGTTTTATTAGCCACTATTTTATCAGGTATATTGACAGAAAACAGAGTGCACCTTTTCTTGTACACTAAGGACCCGGAGAAACAGTTGCTAGGGAGAGTAGAAGAGAAGAATGTGCCTATTTGAAAGGAAAAAATTTATCAAAATGAGTAGCTCGCAATAAGTAAACTTTTTTTAAGTAGCTCTCCTGTTGGAAATTGTTGGAGACCCCTGACAAATATCATTCTGATTGCTCAAGAGTCAGTAGCTATTTTATTTTGTACTTGACAATATCCCCAAAAAGTAATATGAATAGTAACATAATATTAAATGCCCATCCCTACTGATTACCCAATGAAAAGGTTCACTTCACACTCAGGGGTACCCTGTAGTGATATAAATCAGAATAGCAAGTCTTAACTCTTTATCATTATTTACATAAACCTTGTCCAACACTTACTAGTTACCACACTAGCTAAGTACAAAAACAGTGTCAGCTGCAATGCCATCTGTCCATACACGCAGAGGCTTGATACCCCATCATTGGTAGGAGACCCTGGTCTAGTGTTGAATTACACTCCTCGCCATTTCAGGATTGTAAAGGCTGCCTGCTGTAAGAGGCCACTGGTAACTAAGTCAAATCGAATCACTAGTGACTGACTGACCTTTCTGTGTAAGTAATCAACAAATGGGTGGGGGTGCAAACTGAGGACTGGTATGGGTGGTTGATAAGTCACCTGTTGACAACGTAGTTTAAGTAATTTCAAGTAACTAGCTAACGTTAGTAGTGCCAAGGCAGAAATCCAATAAATTATATAAGGGAGTTAATGTTTTAACTAACTATGTCTGAGGGATAAAACATTTATAAGTTAGATGGCTGGTGAAAGTAAGCGTTCATCTTGTCAGTTAACGTTATGTCACAACAAGAGGAAGGACATGACTGGGACTTCTCGTTCCCCCCGAGTGGATTACTACTCAGAGACAGTGTGTGTGCAGTAACGTTACTGTTGCTATTCCATACAATGTAGTTAGTTAACGTTAACCATTCCATGACGTTGGCTAGCCAGCAGGCATTTTTTTTTTTTATCACCCAAAATCAGATAATTAAAATGTACATACAAACCAATGGACGAATCAAAAATGCAACCCATGCTGACGAACAAACGTCTTGCTAACATTAACTATTGGCTAGCAACTAGCTAGCTAGTTTGACAGATTTGCTAACGTTAGCTAGCCAACGTCTACATTAGGCATTGAAGTCAAACTGAGTAAAACTAAACAAGTAGCTATTTACTAGTTACGAAATGCATTGAAATTCGCACAAATGGCTTGATAACGTTTATATATCATAACGCAAAAAATTTGCTATCTTTATTAACAGTAGTTAGTGACAGAATACAGTCAGCAGGGCTTCTCTGAACATGCTAACGAGTTTAACAAGTACCCACACCATGCTCAGTATGCCTGCAATGCTGCCATCTTGTTCTCCTGGACAACGAGGCTTTCGATAAACCCACAATCTCACACATTTTAAACTCCAAATAACTCACGTATTACACCGTTAAATGAAACCAGTCTTCGTCCACGGCGTAGTCAATAACTGCCAGTTTCGCAAAAAAAGTGGCTCTTGTTTTCGTTTAAAGGGTAACGAAGCCCATATTTCTAATCTTTGTTGGGACCAGTTATCCCAGAGGCCGTGCAGTTCCAGCACTTTGCTCGTTATTTCATCAACTAGCACTAGCTATGTTGGAAGCCAGCAGAAAAAGTCTCCCCACCCTCGTTGCGTGTGCAATGTTTAAGAGTCATAGAGCAAGACCAGAGAAATCAACCATCGACACATTACGAGCTGACTTCTGAGCACGATATCGTCAAAACCGCTGGCAGAGTTCTTTTTGCATGGCCCGGTTCCCCAAGGGAGCGGAGTGAACTGATATTAGACTATTCCATTGGTCCTTAAGGGAAATCGCCACTCACCCGGGGCACCGGGCCAAGCAAAACGAACTTCACCAACTATAATCTATAAAGAAAATAACATTTATGAAACATGGTTTATAAAAAGTTTATAAAAAGAAAACTGACAAATTTGAGCAAATATGAACAGTCCCCATAGCCTCAGTCACGTGACTTATTTCCTCAGTTTCTTAAATCCAATTATAAATCAGGTGGTTCTGATCACGGAATGCTGATTGGCTGAAAACGGTGGTATATTTAAGCAATAAAGCTCGAGAGGGTGTACTACACCCACGGCTAAGGGCTGTTCTTAGGGCAACGCAATGCAGAGTGCCTGGATACAGCCCTTAGCCATGGTATATTGGGCATATATAACAAACCTGAGGTGCCTTACTGCTATTATAAACTGGTTACCAATGTAATTAGAGCAGTAAAAATAAATGTTTTGTCATACCTGTGGTATACAGTCTGATATACCACGGCTTTCAGCCAATCAGCATTCAGAGCACAAACCACCCAGTTTACAACAGACCGTAGACCATGCATTGGTGAAAAAAAATGTGATTTTACTGTCCTAATTAGGTTGGTAATCAGTTTATAATAGCAATAAGGCATCTCAGGGATTTGTGGTACATGGCCAATATACCACGACTAATGGCTGTACACAGGCAAACTGCATTGCGTTGTGCTTTTAAGAACAGCCATGGTGTATTGGCCATATACCACACCCCTCATGCTTATTGCTTAATTAGAGAATCAATTTCAAAATGAACTTTAGTTACCTCCAATATCCAATGCAATTAATGTAATTCTATTGAATCTATTTTCAACGGCAAGGTGAAGACCCCACTACATAAAACATCATAAATAGGATTTGTTTGTTAAGTGCAAAATGCAACAAAATATTGATAAGGACATTTTTGCATTCTAACCATAGCATTCTATCCATGTGTTATATTATGGGAAATTCTCAAATAACCCTCCCAGGCCCTCAGAATGCCCTTTGGTTTCAGCAAATGATAAGATAACACTTCTGTCATTTCCCCTCAGCAATACACTAACCTTTTCCTAGATGATAGCGCTGGCCACTTTAATGTATGAATAAACTTGATTTGAATGTCTGTTTCAATATTGAGTATTGTTTCCCTCTGCTGCTAGATATGTGTATTGCATGTAACTCCACAGTGAAGGCTCTGCTAGTCCCAAAAGCATGGGGTTTAAAACAAGGGTAATTTTTCAGCAAAGGAAATCTATATATATACACTACCAGTCAAAAGTTTGGACACACCTACTCATTCAAGGATTTTTCTTTATTTGTACTATTTCCTACATTGTAGAAATATATTTATATTTTAAATATAAATATATTTTGTATTGGAGATTCTTCAAAGTAGCCACCCTTTGCCTTAATGACAGCTTTGCACACTCTTGGCATTCTCTCAACCAGCTTCATGAGGCAGTCACCTGGAATGCATTTCAATTAATTGGTGTGCCTTCTTAAAAGTTAATTTGGGGAATTTCTTTCCTAAATGCCTTTGAGCCAATCAGTTGTGTTGTGAAAAGGTAGGGGTGGTATACAGAAGGTAGCCCTATTTGGTAAACGACTAAGTACATATTATGGCAAGAACAGCTCCAATAAGCCCAGAAAAACAAATGTCCATAATTACTTTTCCTCCACAAGAAAGGAAGACCAAGAGTTACCTTTGCTGCAGAGGATAAGTTCATGAGAATTTACCAGCCTCAGAAATTGCAGTCCAAATAAATGCTTCACAGAGTGCAAGTAACAGACACAACTCAATTGTCACACACTGATCTGTTTCACCTGTCCTTGTGCTTGTTTCCACCCCCCTCCAGTTGTCGCCCATCTTACCCATTATCCCCTGTGTATTTATACCTGTTTTCTGTTTGTCTCTGCAAGTTTGATTTGTTTGTCAAGTCAACCAACGGTTTTGTCTCAGCGCCTGCTTTTCACCCGTCTCTCTTTTTTTCCCCTCACCCTCGTGGTTTTGAACCTTGCCTGCCTGACCTGACCCTAACTGCTGTCCTGTACCTTTTGCCCCACTACTCTGGATTATCAACCCCTGCTTGCCTTGACCTGTCGTTTGCCTGTTGTTGTAATAAACATGGTTACTTTGACACAATCTGCATCTGGGTCTTACCTTCAAACCTGATATCAACTGTTCAGAGGAGACTGCGTGAATCAGGCCTTCATGGTTGAATTGCTACAAAGAAACCACTAAAGGACACCAATAAGAAGAGACTTGCTTGGGCGAAGAAACATGAGCAATGGACATTAGACCAGCGGAAATCTGTCCTTTGGTTTGATGAGTCCAAATTGGAGATTTTTGGTTCCAACCGTTGTCTTTGTGAGACGCAGAGTAGCTGAACGGATGATCTCCGCATGTGTGGTTCCCAAGGTGGAGGAGGAAGTGTGGGGGTGCTTTCCTGGTGACACTCGTGATTTATTTTGAATTCAAAGCACACTTAACCAGCATGGCTACCACAGCATTCTGCAGTGATACACCATCCCATCTGGTTTGGCTTAGTGGGACTATCATTTGTTTTTCACCAGGACAATGACCCAAAACACCTCTAGGCTGTGTGTGGGCTATTTGACCAAGAAGGAGAGTGATGGTGTGCTGCATCGGATGTCCTGGCCTCCACAATCGCCTGACCTCAACCCAATTTAAATGGTTTGGGATGAGTTTGACCGCAGAGTGAAGGAAAAGCAGCCAACAAGCGCTCATGAAGCTGGTTGAGAGAATACCAAAAGTGTGCTGTCAAGGCAAAGGGTGACTCAAATTTAACATTTCTGATTTAACACTTTTTTTTAGTTGCTACATGATTCTATATGTGCTATTTCATAGTTTTGATGTCTTCACTATTATTCCACAATATAGTAAATAAAGAAAATCCTTTGAATGAGTAGGTTTGTCTAAACTTTTGACTTTGTATACTACTCTTTGGGGTCACTTAGAAATGACCTTGTTTTTTAAAGAAAAGCACTTTTTCCATTAAAATAGCATTAAATTGATCAGAAATAGTGTAGACATTAATTTAGTAAATTACTATTGTAGCTAGAAGCGGCTGATTTTGAATGTAATATCTACAGAGGCCCATTATCAGCAACTCCTGTGTTCCAATGGCACGTTGTGTTAGCTAATCCAAGTTTATCATTTAAAAAGGCTAATTGATCATTAGAAAACCCTTATGCAATTATGTCAGCACAGCTGAAAACGGTTTTCTAAGTGACCAAAAACATTTGAGCGGTAATGTCGGTTAGGACATCTACTTTGTGCATGACACAAGTAATTTTTCCATCAATTGTTTACAGACATTATTTCACTTATTCACTGTATCACAGTTCGTGGGTCAGAAGTTTACACTTAATTCTGCCCAAAAACAATGACAATCTCTCTCAACCAGTGGCATATGGGCTAACTGATAGATGCAGGCACGCACTCGCGTGCAAACACACACATTCATGTTTTTAAGTGTATGTAAATTGTATTATTTTGTCTAATGTCTTTTCCCTTGTGTCGGACGCCAGTAAGACTAGCTGTCGCCATTGGCGTCGGCTAATGAAGATCCTAATCATATCAAAGTCACAAAAAGGCTGCAAACTAAATTCAGCAAAGGCTTGACAACCAACACAAACCTGAGAACAAATAAATATTCACAGGATTTATTGAGTGCTTCATGTTCGGTGCTGAACATTGCTGATAGGTAATTACAGCCTTACACAAAATAAGTAACATTGATGTGATAACACTTTATGCAACAATACATTGAAGCATAGCCACGGGAAGATGTTTGGTGGTGGGGGTGCTGCAAATTTGGGAGAAAAACATTTCTTCTCATGTTACAGACTGCTGTATCCGTCCACTAATACAGGCAAGGCCTGTCCGCTCATTAGGCAGGATTATGCGGCCACCTACGGCGGCAGATTGAAGGTGGCAATTTCTGAGCTAAACTGATCAAGACACACCTTCAACAACACATAAAAACCTCACATAATTCTGCCCAAAAACAATGACAATTTCTCTCAACCTGTGGCATATGGGCTTTTTAAGTGATTGCTGATGCCGCCGTGTAATACACAGTGGCCACTTTGTCAAAGGCAGGGGTGCAAGAAATGTTGCTTGTCCATTCCCAGCGTGCGTCTCCATGGTGCTGTTGGACAACTGCATCACTGCCACTCTCCAACGTTCCGCCAACAACAACAAATAATCTGACATAAATCATAGCAGATATCAAATATGGTAGAAAGAGTATGTGGCCTTTTCTGTGGCCTACAGGCTGGAGATAAAAATGTATGACAATGTAATTTGATCTGATAAATCTGCATGATGTGTCTAACATAAATGGTGCCCAATAAAAAATAAACATTGCTGACAAGTTGCCAAAAAACAGATCCTAAAAACAGGACAGGTCAAAGTAAAATGGACAATATGGAATGGATAATCAGGCTACTCACAACTGCTGTCCAGGAGCTTTACGCCGTGGGCTAAATTGTCATGAAAAGTGGTTTCAAGTTTGCATCCTTCAATTTTTGACGAGCTGATCATTACATTTGAGTCACTTAGCAGACTCTCTTATCCAGAGAAACTTACAGTAGCAATTGGGGTTACGTGGGCAAATCAAGGGCAAATCAACAGATGTTTCACCTAGTCGGCTTTGGGATTCCAACCAGGGACCTTTCTTTTACTAGCCAAACACTCTTAACCACTAGGATACCTGCCACAAAAAAAGAAAATACTTACAGTGCACTCAAAGTATTCAGACCCTTTGACTTATTTTTCCACATTTTGTTATGTTACAACCTTATTCTAAAATTGATTAAATTGTTTTTGTTTTTCCCCTCATCAATCTACACACAATACACCCATAATAACAAGGCAAAAAGAGATTTGAGTTTTTTGCAAAAATGTGATGGAGTGCTGAATCAGATGACCTGGCCTCCACAATCACCCGATCTCAACCCAATTGAGATGGTTTGGGATGAGTTGGACCGCAGAGTGAAGGAAAAGCAGCCAACAAGTGCACAGCATATGTGGGAACTCCTTCAAGATTGCTGGAAAAGCATTCCAGGTGAAGCTGGTTAAGAGAATGCCAAGTGTGTGCAAAGCTGTCAATGCAAAGGGTGGCTACTTTGAAGAATCTAAAATATATTTTGATTTGTTTAACACTATTTTAGTTACTACATGATTCCATGTGTTAGTTTTGATGTCTTCACTATTCTATTTCTACAATGTAGAACATAGTACAAATAAAGAAAAACCCTTGAATGAGTAGGTGTCCAAACTTTTCATTGGTAGTGTATATTTGAATTAATCTCAATTTTTTCCCCCAGCTTTTTCAGGGGGTGCTGCAGCACCCTCGGCACCCCTATTTCCCGCAGCTATGCATTGAAGGAGCGTTAATGTTGCATGGAATGAGTCAAAAGATCGATGGACATGCAGTAGATGTTGAGAAAACAATAAGTTAAACAGTAACATCAAGCTCTTACAGTATATACACATTTGCATGCACAACTTTATCTGCATCTATAGCTAGGTTTCCATCCAATTGGGGACAGATTTTAAATGCCAATATTCAAACATTCTTAAAAACAATATGTACATTTTCCCACCACAGACGTTTCCATCCAATTGGCTAGTGGCCAATAAATGGCCCTGCCAAATGACGGAGTGGCGAGTAAAACATTTCCATCGCATTTGCAACCCTACTGATGGTTTTGTCACAAAAATGTTTGTGTAACATTGCGAACGTCCCATTCTGGCAAGTGCATGGGCGCTCTAGCCAACAGCTCGCACTCGCAGATACAGTGTGGGTATAGCCTACTACATGATGAGATTATTATGGACAAAAGAGCGAGATATTATTTTCATTTGTCAAACGGCAGACAAGCATCATTATCATGTCAGCAGAATTAAGACCCCCGATAGGTATTGGAAATGAGCATCAAGCTCATCACCGTGCACTTTCACCACCCAGTGAAGTTCATAAGTTTCATCGGTCTCCAATCCAAAATGAAATCTAGAATCGGCTTCCTATTTCACAACAAAGCATCCTTCACTCATGCTGCCAAACATACCTTGTAAAACGGACTATCTTACCGATCCTTGACTTTGGCGATGTCATTTACAAAATAGCCCCTCCAATACTCTACTCAGCAAATTGGATGTAGTCTATCACAGTGGCATATGTTTTGTCACCAAAGCCCCATATACTACACACCACTGAGACCTGTATCTCTCGTTGGCTGACCCTCGCTTCATATTCGTCGCCAAACCCACTGGCTCCAGGTCATCTATAAGTCTGCTAGGTAAAGCCCCGCCTTATCTCAGCCCACCATAGCAGCACCCACCCGTAGCACGCGCTCCAGCAGGTATATTTCACTGGTTACCCCCAAAGCCTATTACTCCTTTGGCCACCTTTCCTTTCAGTTGTCTGCTGCCAATGATTGGAATGAATTGCAAAAATCACTGAAGCTGGAGACTCATACCTCCCTCACTAACTTTAAGCATCAGCTGTCAGAGCAGCTCACAGATCATTGCACCTGTACATAGCCCATCCAACTACCTCATCCCCATATAGTTTTTTTGCTCCTTTGCACCCCAGTATCTCTACTTGCACATTCATCTTCTGCACATCTATCACTCCAGTGTTTAATTGCTAAATTGTAATTCCTTCGCCACTATGGCCTATTTATTGCCTTACCTCCCTAATCTTACCTCATTTGCACACACTGTATATAGATTTTTCTATTGCGTTATTGACTGTACGTTTGTTTTTCCATGTGTAACTCTGTGTTGTTGTTTGTCACATTGCTTTGCTTTATCTTGGCCAGGTCGCAGTTGTAAATGAGAACTTGTTCTCAACTGGCCTACCTTGTCAAATAAAGGCGAAATAAAATAGTATAATTTTTATTTTATTTTATGTAGCCTAACTAATAAATTGCATGCTTTCCCGACTCGTAGTGGGAGGATCACAAAAGATCATAACGTGACTCCAATATGATGGTTATTATATCAATATTTGCACATAAAAACATTTCCACTGCCATTTCTCATATAATACGTTTTAGACACAAAAATATCCCCCACCTCTTGTCTAGCGTATTTTGTTTTGTCGAGATATGAAAAGTTTACAGACAAATCTGCTGTTTCCATCAGGCCTGTCATTACATTTTTTTATCCAACATGTACTTTACTCACGTAAAAAGGTTGGATGGAAACCTGGTTTGCCAAAAAGCAAACAGAGCTTGTAAAAACATGGTGTTTTAGACTCTCTCGCTCTCCATATCTCGACCATATCTGCTGTCTCAACCTCAATGCCAGTGGTGGAAAAAGTATTCAAACGTCATGCTTGAGTAAAATTAAAGGTACCTTAATATAAAATGACTCAAGTAAAAGTGAAAGTCACCCATTAAAATAATAATTGAGTAAAAGTCTAAAGTTATTGGTTTTAAATATACTTAAGTATCAAAAGTAAAACTATGAATAATTTCAAATTCCTTATAGTAAGCAAAGCAGACAGATAGCCTTGGGCACACTCCGACACTGACATAATTTACAAATGAAGCATGTATTTAGTGAGACCGCCAGATCGGACGCAGTAGGGATGAGCAGGGATCTTCTCTTGCGTAAATTGGATCATTTTCCTGTCAAAATGTAATGAGTACTTTTGGGTGTCAGGGAAAATATATGGAGAAAAAAGTACATTACATTATTTTCTTTAGGAATGTAGTGAAGTAAACGTTGTCAAAAATATAAATAGTATAGTAGAGATACCCCCAAAAAACCTAAGTACTTAACACCACTGCTGAATGCTTGGCTATGACAAGCCAACTGACATTTACTCCTGAGGTACTGAACTGTTGCAACCTCTCTACAACCACTGTGATTATTATTTGACACAGCTGGTCATCTATGAACATTTCAACATACTGAAGACCAATCTGGCCTTAATAGCTATGTACTCTTATAATCTCCACCTGGCACAGCCAGAAGAGGACTGGTCACCCGTTTGAGCCTGGTTCCTCTAGGTTTCTTCCTAGGTTCCTGCCAGCGTGCTTCTACATTTGCATTGCTTGCGGTTTGGTGTTTTAGGCTGGGTTTCTGTATAGCACTTTGACATCTGCTGATGTAAAAAGGGCTTTATAAATACATTTGATTAATTGTATGGTTCAGTATTACCTTTTGTCCTTTCATATGTTTTTTGTAACATGTTTAAACAATTACCAATTATGAATCTACAGCTGGTCACATGAAGGTATGCAAGGCACCAATCATGATCACCGTCAATAACCAGGTTCCGATCCAAACTTTTTATGCAAAGTACATGTCAGATAACAAAAATGTTATGACAGGTCTTCTGGAAACAGACAATTTTCCAGTGAACTTTCCAAATGTTGACAAAACTAAATACGCTAGACAAGGTGGGATTTGTGTTGGTACAATGAATTATGGGAGAGATATCAATGGAAACACTTTTATGCGCAAATATTGATATAATAACCATCACATCGAAGTAAACTTGGAGTCAAACGATGACATGTTGTGGTCCTCCCACTACGACTCGTAGGGAAAGCATGCAGTTTATTAGGCTACAGATTAAATAAATTATAATGAACTTCACAGGGTGGTGAAAGTGCAAGGTGATGTGCTTGATGCTCCTTTCCAATAAATATTGAGGGTCTCATTCTGGTGACATGATCATCGATGCTTGGCTGCTGTTTGACATATATCAAATAATCTCGCTCTTTTGTCCTAATAATCTCATGTAAACTATACATGCGCTCTAGCCAACAGCAATGCCAATACCAGAGTGGGCACTCACTATATAATCCAACACTTTCTTTGTGAAAACTATCTGTAGAGTTGAAAATGCGCTGGAAACCCAACTAACTAAAAAAAATGTATTCAGTACATGGGAATTTAACCGCAAAAGCTATTTTTAGTTGCACGGCCTTTTATCTGTCAATCTGATGGGAACACATGGCTGGTGGGAAAATGCTCATATTGTTTTATGCAGATTTTAGAATATTTGCATGAAACTCTGTCACCAATTGGATGGAAACCTAGGTAGCGATGTGTGCTTTACAGTATACATCGCAGTTTACAGTGGAAATAAATATCCAACAAGGAGGGCCTCTACACAAAAGGTCCTCTTATGTTCTCACCTTTACCATCAAGGACCACTTTGGAAACGTGTATTAAAGGAATACTTTTTAGTGTTATCTTCTGGGAATAAATTCTACATCTTGTTGTATATGTTTTTAAGCAATTCAATTCATGAGTAGCCAGTTACCAAATAGTTTCCAGATGCTATCACAGAACTCCTTATTTAATGCAAGTAAAAGAAAACATGCAATTTTGTATTATGCCTTTTTTTTTTACCCGTGTTTGTTGTACCAATCCAGAAACAGACACACCATCATCAAATAAGTAACATGTGAATGCAACAGCGCTTGTTGTATAAGTATTTTGATATCAATTAATACTGGCATTGTACAATACTGTCATTATTACATTATCTTTAGCCATACAATGGAAAGCATGGATAACCTACAGTGATCCCATTTTAATTAAGAGTTCAGTGTTAAAGCCTAGGTGTCATTACTTTCTCCTTCTTGCACAATCTCCTGAAGGATCTTTTGGTAGAAAGGGGAATAAACCAACTTGTTGAAGTGGACCAGACGGCCAAACTTCATGGCAATCTCTTCCAGCTCTTTGCTGACTGGAGCTAGGCCCCCTGGCAGGGTTGGAGCACTCCTGTGACTGGACTCCAGGAAGGCAAGTAAGTAAGTCTGGATGCGGGAGCCTGAGTAAGGAAAGAATGTTCATGCTCAGAGGGTTAAAGTGACACAGTAGAGCAACAAACTAGGTATGCTATCATCAAAAGCAGCTCATGTCATTGGCATGACCACACATGTAAACGATGATCAAAGAATAGACAGAAGATACAGACCCAAACTATATTTTGCACAGAACTTCATTCAGGGGAATGGCATTGGCAAAATACATTCAACTATGGTTACTCCTTGCTGTCCCCAGTCCACCTGGCCATGCTGCTGCTCCAGTTTCAACTTCCACCTGACTGTGCTGCTGCTCCAGTTTCAACTGTTCTGCCTTATTATTATTCGACCATGCTGGTCATTTATGAACATTTGAACATCTTGGCCATGTTCTGTTATAATCTCCACCCGGCACAGCCAGAAGAGGACTGGCCACCCCACATAGCCTGGTTCCTCTCTAGGTTTCTTCCTAGGTATTGGCCTTTCTAGGGAGTTTTTCCTAGCCACCGTGCTTCTACACCTGCATTGCTTGCTGTTTGGGGTTTTAGGCTGGGTTTCTGTACAGCACTTTGAGATATCAGCTGATGTACAAAGGGCTATATAAATACATTTGATTTGATTTTGATTTGATTTGGTTAGATTACCTATAAGCCTGCGGATGGCGTTGTCTGGGAGAGTAACAGCCGAGATTTGGCCTTTCAGAATGCTCTGCCGGTTTGTGGAGAACGGGGAGAATCCATGTTCAGACAGACGTCCAATTAGCTCCACACACATCCTCTCTCCAATGGTAGCCAAGGCTTCATCTGCAATGAAAGACCTTCAGACCAAAGTTAAGAGTTGGGCGAGTTCATAAATTCATAAAATGAATGAGAGCTCTGGGTATTACGTTATTTCAACTAGCCTACCTGGTTAAAAAAAGGTGAAATATATACATGTATTTCTTTTTAAATGTATGACAAACAAGAGTAGTCACTATGCCTAATGTCGTAGACCATGGTTATGAGTATATTCAAGGGTGTGTATGATCATTCCAACGGTGTGTGTTTAAATGTGTACTTACGGCATGTGCATCTCTGTGAGCAGAACCCCGATGGTCCTCTTCAGTCTGTCCATAAGGCCTGGCAGGCCTGAGATGGCCTCTCCCGTGGTGTTGTACACTATGAGCAGCACAGACGCCACCAGAACCAGCTGCTCCAAGTCCTGCTGCATTTCCTGGAAACGCACCTGGTCCATGAGAAGAGTCTGAGAACATGTAAAAAAAATGATTTGATTTGGAATTTTAAGACCCCTTTAGGTATAAAAAAATAAATATAGATTTGAATATTGAATTTGGCCTTTACTACTATAGCCCATAGTAACGCATTGAAGAAAAACATTCATAAATGGCCAAAAAAAGAGACAGTCAAAAAATAAATAATAAGGAATAAGGTTTTGAAGTGTCTGTCCTTTATCTAGGAGATATAAGAAAGCTCAGGAAATATTTTTTTTTTTTTTACATACAGTACTTAACCCCTTATTATTGTTGGCACAAAACAACCTCCATACTTCTATTCATTTGTATGGGTTACCTTCAGACGAGTCCCATGGGGTCATATTAGTTTGTAGCCCAAACGGTTTGGACTACGTTACAGACAGAAGTTGGCACATAAGTGTTACAATTCAGATGCTACAGATGTTTTCGTGAGATGATCTGGATTGTTTCATGGTCTGAATACCGCTGTAACTCAGCCCCCTTCCACCGCAGATGCAGAGGCCAACATTGGCGAATGCAGTGGATCCAGGCGCAGCCAAAAAAACTGATATCTCTACCTTAAACTGATGGATTTTAATGGGATTTTTTTATAATGATTATGTTACTTACGACACACAGGTGCATCAATAGACTTAAGGATTATTTACCACTGTTAGGCCATTGTTGGGCCTGTGTAAGGTGTATGACAGACAAGCCTACCTCAGGGAAAGGATCAGAGGCGTGGTTCCATTTAAGCAGACACAGGTAAGCATGGTTGTGCACAGCGAGAGGAGTGGGTAAACCACCCGCGCCACCCGCTTGATCTTCATGAAGTACAGACTTAGCAGAGTCTTGAAGCCACTTCTCAGTAAAGTCTAAGGCATCTGAAAAAGTCTGCATGTTACTCCACAAACAGTTACATCATCTACAGTAAGAGCCAGCACAGCATAGCTTAGGTAGGATTTTGTTCAACCAGTGATGACTGAAGCAACCAGTGATGTGATGCGAGACGCTAATGATATCCTCCTTACTGGGTTGTTTTTCAACAAACTCCTGGAATTTCTTCCGTTCGTACTCAACGGATTGCTGCAGGAGGTGGGGTCGAATACTGCTGACTGCAAAATTGGCCATATCAAGTTTCATTTTATCCATCACTGGAAATATCGCCCTATGAGAGAGAGTATGACCATTTTAAAAGTGACAGGGATGAAGACATTCCAAGCACAAATCTTAGCAAAATAAAGCCGTATGTTAGAATGACAAAATAAGGCTGTATGTTAGAATGACAAAAAAGAGGGAGACATCAATTGTGTCATGTTAACATATCATTCAAAACATAACCCCATTACAGCACTAAAAGGAATTGACTGTCGATTTACTTTAATAGAGGCACAAGATCTGTGATTTCCCGAAGCTTCCTGATGTCCTCGTCCCGGCTCGGAGCGCAGAGTGAACCCATCATACCAATGACAAACTCAACCAGCTTACTGATGTCCAGAGCTCCGTTCTCTGCCTGCTGCTGGATCAGAGAGAGGTCTAGCACCTCCTCAATTCGCCCCCTCAACCGACCGTGACCCGGAAGCAGAAAGGACAGCAGAGTCTACAGTGGTAGAGAGAGTGACCCTTTAATGAAAATTGCTCTTCTGAATGATAAAACAGATGCGGTAAAGAGGTCAATGGAATTCGACCAAAACAAGTTTCAAGTTGTAATGTCACATGCACAGGTACAGTGAAATGCCTTTCTTGCAAACTCAAAACCCAACAATCAATAACAATGTATCACTAGAAGAAGAAACAAACACGAGAAATAAGAATAGGAAATATGGAAACATGTGGGAGAAAGATGCCGTGGGGGAAAGATCACGAATCTCCTCATTGCCCTCCAGCAAAATTAGCCTACATTTAGGCTATTGTTTATACTGTATGTGAATTTCACACTTGAGGTAAAAATCTGATGCTTGTATGGCCTTCAACCCCAAAACATATTCATGTCATTGTCACCAATCAACTGCAGTTACAGTTCAAAAACGACTTTGAATACCACCCTATGACTTCTCCATGCTAGCTATGCTACCAGCTCATATGAACTGGAGTTAGCATTTAGCAGTCACTTTTTCTAAACCTGAAAAGGGACTACTAAATGTTATGCAGCGAAGATCTATCCAAATCGGACTTTAGCAACCACCCTTTGGGCCTGATACCGTACATTAATCGTGACGGACTTGACGGATATTTACTTTGTTAGATCAGAATTGTTGAATGTATGCCAATCAGGCGTCATTCTTCTATCCCCCACGGTCTGCGGTCCGTAGACCTCTTTACTGCATCTATGGCCTAGCAACAGCTGTCTTACCTCTTTGATCTCAGCAAGAAGTTTGATGGCGTGATTATATGATGGCGGGTTCTCACTCAGTTGTGCCTCTAGAACGTCCCAGAATGCTTTATGCATAATATCCTTCACCCTTTTTTCCAAACTGGGAGCATAGCAAGAATAATCATTTAAATGGCAATTCAAAATGCGAAACAGCATATTTACAAAATTGTGGATGATAGCATCAGTACATCAGGTCTTATAATTGTGCATGGCACAGCAATCAGAATACATAGTGACAGCCACTTCTATAAGACTACCCATTGAGCTCACCTTCCTTCTGCTGGCTCTGAGGGCTTCACCTGGAAGTCAGTATTCACTACGATCTCATGGGCCAGGGCCATGTTGGTCACACCTTTCGCCGTCTCCATGAGCTCCTCCGCTGACACAAATCTTGGTGGGCTGGCTGTGAAACAGGGGAGCAATGGCAACAGGTTATGTAGCTCTAAAAAGGGATGTGGACCAACTTATACTTAAATTACATCTTTTAGTTTTAGACTTCAAGCCTTCAAATAGTACACCTGATTTTGAACCATTAAGGAAGCTGGGTTATAGCTAGACACAAATTGTCAAAATCATATTTTTTTGTCGTTTCAGGGAGATTTTTTTAAATTTTAACCCTAAACCTAACCATT
Source organism: Oncorhynchus kisutch (assembly GCF_002021735.2). Classification (NCBI taxonomy): domain Eukaryota; kingdom Metazoa; phylum Chordata; class Actinopteri; order Salmoniformes; family Salmonidae; genus Oncorhynchus; species Oncorhynchus kisutch. Next base: position 45,383,632 of record NC_034177.2, read on the forward strand.
GTCCTAACCTTAACCCACATTTCCTAAACTGCTACAAAAAGTAAATTATGTTTGAAACTGTATACCATCTAGTTCCCACCCTGTAGGTGCTACTCACATTGTGGGGTGTTCCCTCTGTGAGGACTAGGTGTGCCTCTCCAGACTCTCTTACTATGGGACTGTTCAGAGGAGTCAGTTCTGTCCTCTCCACCCCCAGGTTTGTCGGAGTCCTTGGGCATGTTGCTCCTCTCACTTGAGTCCCGGGACTGAAAAATTTAAGTTGGGATAAATTAGGATAAGAAACATATTCAAATACTTTCAGTTGTGTGATGGCTGACCACCCGCCTCTACGAATCAGAGAGTGGAAGACTCCTCTCTCCTCTCTAACATGTAGGCTCACTTTTTGTGTACAGTCCCATCACAAGTCAGACTGTAGAATATAAACTTCCCTTGAACATACTTCATGTTGTCCACAGATTTTGTCCTTATGTAGGAGGTAATCTGAGCCAAAATAGCCACAGAGTAGTGTTGTTAACACTACTTTCAGTATGATGGCCTGTAAATCGGTTTGTATTTTCAATGCTGCCGCAATTCACACGCGATTTGCACAATGTCAACAATAGCCGAGTTTAACCAAAGCACACACCAAAAGGTGTCCCACACGATCATCTGGCAAATTCCCACACAATCAGCTGATTGCAAGGGGAAGAGCTTTGGTCGAGAACATTTGGTTACATTCCGCTATTGTTTACATACTGTGCACCACGTGAAATGCATCAGGAGATGGAAAACACAAGCAAGCAACAGAACCTAACCGCGCCGCAAAAACTCGGGTAAACAACACTTTCCTGTGGTTACCCTATCTCCTACCTCCAAAAGGACCAACAGCACGGACAACCGATAAAGTACGTTTAAATATCACCGTATTCAACATTCTGGCTTGTAGAGACGTTTTTTTTTTTTTTACAGCGACGTCTTTCAGATTGATAGCATGGAGTAACCATGGTAACAGGCTGATAAGACAACCTAACGCCAACACAAGCATTAAGACAACTTAAGGCAGCCAGGACATCGCACCATCCTAATGATGTGATTGCAAACAAAAACAATCAGAGCTCTGTGGCGTCTGGTCATAAGATCACTGGCGCATAACAAACGATGCAGTTCTGTCAAGGCTAAACCAATAGTGTGATTTCAATGACATCACCGAGTCCTTACACCTCGACAGCAGAGACAGCCTAATTTCCGTCATGAGCTAGCAAGCAAAAACACTGTTATTGTGAGCAACATACCGTATACTGTGGTTAGCTAGCTTGCAGGGTAGATTTCTTTTGCCAGTCCTGAAGTGAATGGACAGTCGAGTGATGGAGTAGTCGTCTCTCTGCTGGCTGACAACAAAACAATAACGTGTGACAAAGCGATTCGTTACCTACTGCCTGACTTTCATCAGCTGGCTGCTAGGCTAACTATAGCTTCGATTCAACCAATATAGTTTTTACATTGTGCTGTAAAAAAAACTCTTGGTTGAATCGAAGCCAGGCTAGCTAATGTTACATGTAAAATAATTAGAATCAATTTGGTTACCTAATCAAAGTGCACTTCTGGCATGGTGAATGAAGTTACATAGCTAGCTAAATGCGTTGTTGATCTCTGGTGAAAATGAAGAGAAGTCTTCCGGCAGTGGGTTGGGCCAAAGTGACGTCGAACTCGTCGTGAGGTCCCTGCTAAATACATACTCAGATGGAAGATGGCTACAATGTTTATGACTGCAATGTGTCCCTCAACACAAAAACACGGAAACTTAAAGCAAAATAAGACTGATGCAATCAGAGTTCTCCCACTCGAGTTAAATTCAAATACCATCCATCTCCATGTATTAAAAAACTTGGATTATTTAAATGCAATTCATAATGCATGTTTACAAAGTTTATCCTAGGCCTATACAAACATGTACAAAGTGTGATCTTTTGACAACATTGAAACTGGCTACACACTGACAGCAGACATAGAAAGGATGCATTTCTTCTCTTTGGCAGAGTACTTTGGATCAGTGGAGGATGGTGGGTGCAGGGCCGATTCCAGGCATAATCGGTCGCTTAGGAACCCCGGCCGCTAGGTGGCCCCCGACCAAAATGATTAAATATACACTGAATCAAATTACGAACGCAACATATCAAGTGTTGGTCCCATGTTTCATGAGCTGAAGTAAAAGATCCCAGAAATGTTCCATACGCTCAAAAATAAATCTCAGACTTCAGTGTTTTCAAAACAACTGGGAACTCAGAAAAAAACTAGCTCCGGCTGGTAAAAATCTATTTGAATTGTCAACCAACTCGGGAACTTCTTCTTTCTAGAGCTCTGACTTTCCAACCTGAATATCACTGACGTCATGATTTGACCTTGTATTATTTTGAGTTCCCAGTTGTTTTGAACGTGGCATTTCACCCCTACTCTTACGATAAGTACCATGGGATCTTTAGTGACCACAGAGAGTCAAGACAACCATTTAACGTCCCATCTGAAAGACAGCACCCTACACAGGGCAATGTCCCCAATCACTACCGTGTGGAATATATATATATATATTTTTTTAACTTCCAGCACCATCTGGTGTCCCATCCAGGGAGTGACTGACCAGGACCAACCTTGCTTAGCTTGAGGCAAGCCATCAGTGGGCCGCAGGGTGGTATGCTTCTGAAACTCAGTATGCCATGGGCTCTCCAACCCTGTTCCTGCAGCTACCCAGTGCTTAAATTGGGAAACCAAGTGAAGTCTGTTTGGGAACATCGACGGTAACATGTTTTCGCAACGAAACATATTTCACTAAACAGTTGACAGCCCTTTTGCATGCTCTATAAAGGAATAAAGGGGAGAGAGGAGGAGATGGAAATGCATGGTGGTGAGAAATTATGTGTAGCTAAAGGTAATGTGCCACCCAATTAATTATGTTTTTTTAATTTTTTTTATCCCCTGTCCATTTCGTTGTGTTAAGCTTTGAAACAACATCAACAACATCAACAACAACAATGTTGAACTTCTTTCTTCAAATTGATTATCACAGCAAAATGAATTTTAAAAGCAGGATACTGTTTTGATAAGTGTTGGATGTGATATTTGATCCCATTTGCATTGATGTCAGAGTGGTTAGAGAGACAATAGAGCTCGGAGTACCAGGCCATTAGCTCAGGTCATGAGTTGGGTACAACCAAAGCATGTCCAGAGTGCATAAGAGGAGATTACGTGACTCAAGGTCATGTGGAATTTTACTGCGGTCATGACTAATGACTGCCGATGTGACGGTAAAATGGTCACCCCAACTGCCCTATGCACAACCGAAGAATTTCGTCACAAACGGTCAGAAACCGTCTCAGGGAAGCTCATCTGCGTGCTCATAGTCCTCACCAGGGTCTTGGCCAGACTGCAGTTAGACGTCATAACAGACTTCAGTGGGCAAATGCTCACCTTCGATGGCTACTGGCACGCTGGAAATGTGTGCTCTTCAAAGATGAATGCCAGTTTCAACTGTAACGGGCAGATGAAAGACAGGATGTATGGCGTTGTGTGGCCGAGCAGTTTGCTGATGTCAACATTGCCCCCCGGTGGTGGTTCTGTTATGGTATGGGCAGGGATAAGCTACTGACAAAGAACAGAATTGTGTTTTATCTATGGCAATTTGAATGCACAGAGATACCATGATGAGATCCTGAGGCCCATTGTCGTGCCATTCATCCGCCGCCATCACCTCATGTTTCAGAATGATAATGCAAGGCCCCATGTCACAAGGATCTGTATGCAATTGCTGGATGCTGAAAATGTCCCAGTTATTGCATATCTGCATACTCACAAGATATGTCACCCATTGAGCATGTTTGGGATGCTCTGGATCAATGTGTATGACACCATGTTCCAGTTCCCGCCAATATCCATCAACTTTACACAGCCATTGAAGACTAGTGGGACAACATTCCACAAGTCACAATCAACAGCCTGATCAACTCTATGCAAAGGACATACAGTGCATTCGGAAAGTATTCAGACCCCTTTCCAGATTTTGTTACGTAACAGCCTTATTCTAAAATGGATTAAATCGTTTTTTTCCCTCATCAATCTACACACTATACCCCATAATATCCCAGAAATGTTTGCAAATGTATAAAAACAAATAGAAAAAGACTGAAGTATCACATTTGCATAAGTATTCAGAACCTTTACTCAGTACTTTGTTGAAGCACCTTTGGCAGTGACTGCAGCCTTGAGTCTTCTTGGGGATGATGCTACAAGCTTGCCACACCTGTATTTGGGGAGTTTCTCCTATTCTATTCTACAAATCCTCTCAAGCTCTGTCAGGTTGGATGGGAAGCGTTGCTGCCCAGCTATTGTCAGGTCTCTCCAGAGATGTTCGATTGGGTTTGTCCGGGCTCTGGCTGGCCCAGTAAAGGACAGTCAGAGACTTGTCCCGAAGCCACTCCTGCGTTAACCACTCCTGGTCCTGAGCGCTCTGGAGCAGGTTTTCATCAAGGATCTCTCTGTACTTTACTCTGTTCATCTTTTCCTCGATCTTGACTAGTCTTTGATACCGCCACCATGCTTCCCCGTAGGTATGGTGCCAGGTTTCCTCCAGACGTGATGCTTGGCATTCAGGCCAAAGAGTTCAATCTTGGTTTCATAAGACCAGAGACGTGTTTCTCAGTCCTTTAGGTTCCTTTGACAAACTCCAAGCGGGCTGTTATATGCCTTTTACTGAGGAGTGTCTTCCATCTGGCCACTACCATAAAGGCCTGATTGGTGGAGTGCTTCAGGGATGGTCGTCCTTCTAGAAGGTTCTCCCATCTCCACAGAGGAACTCTGGAGCTCTGTCAGGGTGACTTGGTCACCTTCCTGACCATGGCCCTTCTCCCCTGATTGTTCAGTTTGGCCGGGTTGCCAGCTCTAGGAAGAGTCTTGGTGGTTCCAAACTTCTTCCATTTGATAATAATGGAGGCCACTGTGTTCTTGGGTACCCTTCCCGAGATCTGTGCCTCGACCCAATCCTGTCACGGAGCTCTACGGACAATTCTTTCGACCTCATGGCTTGGTTTTTGCTCTGACATGCACTGTCAACTGTGGGACCTTATGTAGACAGGTGTGTGCCTTTTTCAAATCATGTCCAATCAATTGAATTTACCACAAGTGGACTCCAATCAAGTTGTAGAAACATCTCAAGGATGATCAATGGAAACAGCATGCACCCGAGCTGAATTTTGAGTCTATAAGGTATTTTTTATTTTTTTATACATTTGCTAAAGTTTCTAAAAACCTGTTCTGACTTTGTCATTATAGGGTATTGTGTGTAAATTGATGAGGGGCCTTTTTTATGTCATCTGTTTTAGAAACGTAACAAAATGTGGAAAATGTTAAGGGGTCTGAATACTTTCAGAATGCACTATTCATGATAATATTATTATGGACAAAGAGCAAGATATTTTTATTTGTCAAACGGTAGCCAAGCATCGGTCGTCATCACGTCACCAGCATAAGACCCTCGATAATTATTGGAAAGGAGCATTAAGCTCATCACCTGGCACTTTCACCACCCTGTGAAGCTCATCATAACTTATTTCATTTGTTGCCGAATAAAGTGCATGATTTCCTAACGAATCCTAGTTGGAGGGTCACAGAACATGTCATCGCGTGACTCCAAGTTTACTTCAATATGAGGGTTATTATATAAATATTTACGCATAAAAGCATTTCCACCGACATTTCTCTCATAATTAATTTTACAGACAAAAAGAGGCCACCTTTACTAGCGTATTTAGTTCTGTCCACATTTGGAAAGTTTACCGTCAAATGTTGTTTCCATCAGGCATGTCGTGACATTTTTTATCTGATGGAATTTAATCATAGTCGAATACCAATCGAGCATGCATGGCACCCGCCCAGAGGCCCTGACCTGCAACATGTTCTCTGCGCCACATGGCAAAATGTATAGAATTGCAGGAAATCAACTTTAAAACATAAATGTTTCTCTCCACCGTCAAATCTCGCATAGGCCCCCCAAAAGGCTTGAGGCGGTCCTGAGTGGGAGGAGTTCTACTCAGCCTCCTCTGATTTGGCTCTTCATCAAATCAAATTAAATTTCTCACATACACGTTTTTAGCAGATGTTATTGCAGGTGTAGTGAAAAGCTTGTTCTTCCGTAATGCAAACAGCTCTTCATTTGTTGTTCTTTGAGTATAGTCCTTCTTTGAATATAGTCCTTCTTTGAGTATAATACGCCTTTGTTGAGGCTTGCTGACAGAAGGTGGAGCCTAAGGATAACAAAGCGAGACATCTGAGTCAGAGCACTCTCCACAAAGACTACAGCCAGATATATATTTCACCTCTGGTTGTTTCCCGTGCACAACTCTGGCGAGTTTGTCTCTGACCAGCTTGTGCAAAGATTCTGGTATCTGAAACAGACGTTTTTTCAATTAAGCCATGTGTCAAATGTAATGATGTAATGAATGCATGTTCATGAGAAATTCTCACAACATACAATGTTAATAAAACATTCATATAGCTTTTCACCCAAATAAATCAGTCACTGTTCTGTCTACAAAACAAGAATACCTTAAAAATATCATGATGATTGTCCGGCATGAACAAGACCAGAAGGTTCACTTTCTCGTTGGCTAGCAATTTGCTGAGGATAATGGCTCTGGAAAAAGCTATCTTCGTAACCATTTTGTTTTCAATCTGAAAATGAGACCATATAATGACGATAGTAATTCCAACATCATTTGAAACATAATATATTCTGGTTAATCAAGGTCTGAATTAGAATGCTCTGACTCCCTACAGAAACAGTAACTGACCCATGTGCATTATCAATCAGTCAATCAATCAATCAATCAATCAAGGCTAGGAAAAACTCCCTAGGAAGGCAGGAACCTAGGAAGATACCTAGAGAGGAACCAGGCTCTGAGGGGTGGCCAGTCCTCTTCTGGCTGTGCCGGGTGGAGATTATAACAGTACATGGCCAAGATGTTCAAACGTTCATAGATTACCAGCAGGGCATTACTCTTACGGTCTCACCTCTTTGTCTAGCTTGATTTCCAGTGGGTCTGTAGCCACAGCCATGAAGCCCAACAATGTGCACAGCTCCTCCCGCTTCACTTACAAGGGTGCAGTTGCTTCAAACACAACTGCAATGCCTCCAGAGCTTTATCGAACTTTGCATTAACTGAATGTGCAGTTCAAACAACAACAAAGCAGTCACACCACCACAGTTTTGGGTAAACAGCTTAGGGGTGGGACTGGAGAAATGTAACCAAATTCATAGACGGGTATATGGATGCAGGGACTGACCATCCGTGAGATCAAAATGATAGTTTTGAAGCTACAATGTGTTTAGTTTACAATGACATTGTTTACAAACAGTAAACAATAAGTAAAACAGTTAGACAGTTAGACAGTTGAACTAAGCTCATGACACATTGGTAAGTAATAATTTTTAAGAATAAATGTCTGCATATAATTATTTATTTATTTTATTTAAAAAATGTATGTAGCAACCACATATTGCCCCTTTAATGCAGCATTACAAATAGCTGGTGATAGAAAAGGTGCCATCTTGACCAAAGTCATATGAAGTGGTCACCTAGAAGTTCGGTAACCCCAATGTATATGTCGGACATGTGATTGGCCAGCAGGGGCGAGCGGTCGGGCTGGCCGTAGTATTCACCAGTGCTTCATACAGCGTCAGTTTGGGCTATTGTTTGCCTGAGCAATGGTGCTGGCCCTGGCCAACAACACAGCACCTGGACACCTGGGCAGCTCACGACTCACCTCCACCACCTGCTGGTCAGGCAGGTACTCCAGACAGACCAATGCTGCTTTAAGCCAATTATCCTCCGTTCCACAGAAGAAAACATACAATTTTGTGCCACTGAAAAAACTGTTGTCCTCACCAACAGGAATATTGTACTCTGTAGGCCTGTATGAGCTCTTCAATTATGGTGGAAATATTCATATAAGATATTAAATTAAGACCGATAAAAAAATCACACAACATACTGTGATTCCTTGAAGGCCCTCAGGGTCTCATTGTCCAGGTAGTTGCTGGTGTACATCAAGTGAGGAGAGAGAGGCCTCTCTACCTTCCAACAGATTGTCCAGCATAGGAAAGTCTCAGAATTGTCTCCTCCTGCCTCACTTCATCAACCAGAGTAAAGGAATGGACTGTTCTTCAATCCTACTCCTGGGTACCTTAAATGGCTCGACATTTAAGTTTTTGCCCGACACCAGCATCCCTGATGTACTTAGTTTTAGTTGAATCTGGTGTATATGTCCTGGGCTATAACAAAATGTGCATCCCTGTGGGTTCCCAAATGTTAAATTGAAGAGTATTAGACAATATAAACACAGTAAACAGGTTTCCATCCAGACTGTTTATGAGAGGACAAAAATGTAACCTGATGAAAACAGCTAATTTGTCAGTAAACTTTCTTGATGTCGACAAAACAAAATGCACTAGAAAAGGTTTAATCATTTTTAAAGAGGAATGTATTCTCATCACGCTGCGCCTTGGTCTCCTCGTTACAACGACCGTGACAGCAGGGTGGTGATAGTGCAGGGTGGTGATAGTGCAGGGTGGTGATAGTGCAGGGTGGTGATAGTGCAGGGTGGTGATAGTGCAGGGTGGTGAGCTCGATGCTCCTTTCCAATAACTGTCGAGGATCTTTATTTGTATTGTGGCGACATGATGATCGGTGCTTGGCTGCCAATTGGCAAGTAAAAATGATCCCGCTCTTATCTATAACCTCATCATGTTCCCTCCGCACTGTAGAGTGGGCATATTTGCTGTTTATCGCAGGCTTTGTCCAAAAACCATCAGAGATTTTAAAAAATAGGATGGAAACACAGAAGTTAGTTAGTTTAGTTTTTTTTGGGGGGGGTAAATGAAAAGTTATACAACTAGTGCTTTTTAAGTGCATTATGTCATGACCACTAGTTACACATCTGCAACAAGTCAGTTTGATGGAAACACACCTCTTTTGGGAAAATGCTATTTTTTTCCATGCAGATTTTAGAATATTTCAATTAAAACATTTCTCCCGTCAGAAAATTTTTTGACTCAAATGTATAGATACTATATCAAATGTAGTCTCTGGTTTCAATTTGACTTTACACTATGATAGTAGATGATGACTTACAGGTCTGTGGAAATGAAGCGTCATGGACTGCTTGGCTTGGACTGATGCTCAGATTTCCCAACCGTCTCCAACGGTTGGCAGTAGAATGGCGAATGAAGAGCTCAGTGACTTTCAACGTGGCACCGTCATAGAATGCCACCATTCCAACAAGCCAGTTCGTCAACTTCCTGCCCTGCTAGAGCTGCACCGGTCAACTGGAAGTGCTGTTATTGTGAAGAGGAAACGTCTAGGAGTAACAACTGCTCAGCCGTGAAGTGGTAGGCCACACAAGCTCAGAACGGGACCACCAAGTGCTGAGTGTCCTCGGTTGCAACACAGAGTTCCAAACTGCCTCTGGAAGCAACCAGCACAAGAACTGTTTGTCGGGAACTTCATGAAATGGGTTTCCATGGCCAGACAGCTGCACACAAGCCTAAGATCACCATGAGCAATGCCAAGCGTCGGTTGGAGTGGTGTAAACCTCGCCGCCATTGGACTATGTATCAGTGGAAACGCGTTCTCTGGAGTGGTGAATCAAGCTTTAGCGTCTGGCAATCTGATGGAGGAATCTGGGCTTGGCGGATGCCTGGAGAATGCTACCAGGTCCAATGCATAGAGGCCAACTGTAAAGTTTGGTGGAGGAGGAATAATGGTCTGGGGCTGTTTTCATGGTTCATAAATAAGCATAAACTTCCACTATCCTCAAAGTGTTGCTAAATTAGCTCTTCACCTCAGTTTGATTCTCAAAACATGCACTTTGGTTGGAGAGTGAGGAACGTAAGTGTTTCCTTCCCTTTGCACAGGTAAAATAATGTGCAGTCACATATCTGGCATGCACCCAATCACCGGTCGGGTTTCCACTAGCTTCTGTAGCCACAGTCAGATTCCACAGCCACAAAGTCAAAATTGTCAAAACTCTTAATTTAAGGTAAGATTTAGCAGTGTGGTTATGGTTAGGTTGCAAATTTAATATTAAGATGATACATGTCAGAAATTGGCTTTTTGTAGATATGTGTGCTCTGCATTCAGGTGTCAGAACACAGGTCCAAATGATGTCCAGTTTTGTTTGTTTTTCTCACGCGCTGGCCTGGCTGTGTGCGAGCTGTGCTAGCGGCTGATTGCATTTAAATAACAGATGGCTAGCTAGGCCTACAACATTGCCTTTATTACTTTCATAAATGTAGCTAACTAGCTAAGCAAACAACACTGTCACTATATAATATTAGAAACCTTGCTAGATTTACTTAAAATCACTTATTGTGTATTCTCAAAAGTGTGCTTGTTTCTTCCCATCCAAAGGAAATTGGCTGTGAAATTGGTAAGTCACCAACCATGCTACCTATCCAGCTAACGTTAGCTCTCTGGAAGGGGTCTATCAGTAAGTCGGTGCCTTGTTCTGGTTTATAGGCCCTTGGACTTGAAGACGGTTGGTGAAAATGATTTACAGGTAGCCCAGACTTAACCAGGGTTGTACAACCTAGGAACCAAACGTAACGGGGAAAACGACCTGAATTTGTCATGTAGAAAAACACGTTGTAAAATACCATGTGCGACTAATACACCCCTGTGACCCCAGGCTCTGAGGTCGACGCCATGTAGTTAGTCAAAGGCACATTTCTCTAAACAGCGGTCTGCTAACTATATAAGCCTGGAGCTACACCAGTGGGTCTCAGCCAGAGGTCCTATGGGTGCCCGAGTGAGCTTTTAGGGGGTTCCTGAAAAGGCAGGGAGAAAACCTACTGTTACTCATTAAGGTCCAAGGACCTGGCTATTTTCAGAGGTAGGCTGGCTCTGACAGGCAAAAACGATATCTAGACGTGAATTAATTCTCAATTGTGACACGGTTTTAGAAAACATTAAGCCCTTTACTTTCATATCACACCAAAATCATTTCACAAATACAAAAATATACATTTACTGTTGTAACCAGCTTTATTACAGTTGAAGCTGACAGTATTTTTCAGTTCAATTACGTTTCTGGCAGCGTTCCTTTACACACGGGTGTTCAGAGCATGCTAGATGTCTAATTAGCGCAGGTGGTCGCCTTGACCGTCCATCTGTCTTCTGTATACACGTGCTGTAACATGGAGATATGGACATGTGCGACACTAACCCTTTAAATGTGTTTAGTCATCAGACCGAGTGTGAGGGAATCTTAACAAAAGTCCCCCAGGAAAAATAGACCTTCATCAATAAGCGCTAAAGATACCTCATCAATAGGCGGTAAAGATACCTCATCAATAGGCGGTAACGGTAGTTAGCGTCTACGAACGGGGAAGGAGCAATCTAACAAATAGAAAACTAGAAGATTGATCAACTAGAAGATTGATCAACTAGAAGATTGATCACACCGAGACAAGGTGATGCTGAAGGTTTTTTATTCAAAGAGATAGACATGGAGGCAATCAGTGAGATGTACAGGACACAATTCAATCAATTAATTAGTTATTCCAGTTTAGTGCTGAGCGATTAACCGAAATGTTGGTTATTTTTCTGTTTTCAAACAACTAATTGACCAACATTGTTTCAACTATTTGAATTCCATTTCGTTCTGTTTTTTGTTTCCGGTGAGCTCAATGCCCACATTGCACAGTTTCTCTAGAGATAAATCAGATCCAGCCTGAACTTTGCAAAGTTTTTCTTCCCTTATGTAACTAGGCAAGTCAGTTAAGAACAAATTCTTATTCACAATGACGGCCTACCCCAGACAAACACTAACCCTGACGATGCTGGGCCAATTGGGCGCCGCCCTATGGGACTCCCATTCACAGCCGGTTGTGATCCAGCCTGGAAATGTAGTAGGGAGTTGTAGTTTCCAACAGGCCAATGTCCAACATAGTTTAGCACATAAAGGTAATTAACTACAGTGATCATAATCCATTGTGCATCTACTTGTCCAGTTTGTTTCTTTTACACCTGCAATGGAAGAGACAGAAGAATGTGCGATCGTGAGTAGATATAGAGAACAGCTGTTGCTTCACGAGGTATCACTACCTGAAAATACATTGGTAGTTTCTATTCAGGAGTCATGACCTATTTCGCAAAAATACCTCCTTCACTCATGCTGCCAAACATACCCTCTTAAAACGGACTATCCTACCGATCCTTGACTTCAGTGATGTTATTTACAAAATAGCCCCCAACACTCTACTCGGCAAACTGGATGTAGTCTATCACAGTGCCATCTGTTTTGTCATCAAAGCCCCATATACTACCCACCACTGTGACCTGTATGCTCTCGTTGGCTGGCCCTAACTACATATCCGTCACCAAACCCACTGGCTCCAGGTCATCTATAAGTCTTTGCTAGGTAAAGCCCCGCCTTATCTCAGCTCCCTGGTCACCATAGCAACACCCACCCGTAGCGCACGCTTCAGCAGGTATATTGCACTGGTCATCCCCAAAGCCAATACTTACTTTGGCCGCCTTTCCTTCCAGTTCTCTGCTGCCAATGACTGGAACGAATTGCAAAAATCTCTGAAGCTGGAGTCTTATATCTCCCTCTCTAACTTTAAGCATCAGCTGTCAGAGCAGCTTACTGATCACTGTAACTGTACACAGCCAATCTGTAAATAGCACACCCAACTACCTCATCCCCATATTATTACTTACCCTCTTGCTCATTTACACATCATCATCTGCACATCTATCACTCCAGTATTAATGCTAAATTGTAATTATTTCGCCTTTATGGCCTATTTATTGCCTACCTCCCTACTCTTCTACATTTCACACACTGTACATAGATGTTTCTATTTTTCTATTCTATTGTGTTATTGACTGTACGTTTGTTTGTGTAACTCTGTGTAGTTGTTTTTGTCACACTGCTTTGCTTTATCTTGGCCAGGTCGCAGATGTAAATGAGAACTTGTCCTCAACTGGCCTACCTGGTTAAATAAAGGTGAAAAAAATAAAAAAATAAAAGTATACCTTATTTACTTTGAAGATCTACAAGGTGCCAATTTAGTCAGACAGCACAGGCAGCAGCTCAATAGAGATGACTTGGGAATGAAATAATAAAGTAATCGAATCAAAAAATGTAATCTACACAACAACTTAAATATTTTAGTAAAACATTTTGAAGAAATGATGGTTAGTAACTGATAAGCAGTAATGGGCAGTCACTACCATCATGAGACTTAAAAAATTATAATTCTGTGTTACAGCATTAATCCCGAACCGACCTCAAAACTTCCTACTCGCTCATCACTATTCCAGGTATGCACTGTTCCCTTATTATTTGCTCTATTTTTCAGTTGATTTAGGTCAGGATTGATTTAATGTCCTGAATCATATTTGGACACAGAGAACCGATGTCATACCTGCTAAGTGCTCGGGTTCAAATAAGCTCATGTTGAAGTGAAGCAACCCGGTGATGTTGACATACAATGATGCAGAATAGTTTCTATTTCAATGTTATACAGTTACAGTGACCAAGGTTTTCAAAATATGGCAATTTGTGTGTTTTAGAATATTTCTAAAACTATTCAGCTGTACCGTCCATCTGCTGTAAGTGTGTACTCTGGTCATCTCACGCCTCCTAGTGCTAGTAACAATTATTGGTGAATGCATAGGATTAAATGCAATTATTAGGCTACACATGCATTAAACACATTATGGATTATAGCTAGCAGGGATGATAAAGCTGCCGACCATGCGGAAGCACTTGCACATAAAATGTTGATGTCGCTTGCTAGATATCATATATTTTTTTGTCAAAATACTGATAAGGTACCATAGTAAAAAGTATGTTACTGCTTGGCTGAAACAAAAGCCTCCACCCACCCTGGCCCACCCTGGCTAAGGATTTACTGTATTGTCTAACTTGGATGTTATATTTATTGTAGTTAACCTTTTATTTAAACAGAGAGTCATATGTGAGGTTCTTTAGTGAGCTGCCAAATATTGTTTGGCAAGTGATCATGTAATTCTGAACCTCCCAGTCATCTAAATAATTTTAAATCATCCCATAAAGGAATCATCATATAATGGAAGCATACTAAACAAAAATATAAACGCAATGTGTAAATTGTTGATCCCATATTTGCTGAGCTGAAATAAAAGATCCCAAAAATGTTACATATGCACAAAAAGCTTATATCTACAAAATGTTGTGTACAAATTTGTTTACATCCCTGTTGGTGAGCATTTCTCCTTTGCCAAGATACGCCATCCACCTGACAGGTGTGGTATATCAAGAAGCTGATAAAAACAGCATGATCATTACAGAGGTGCACCTTGTGCTGGGGACAAAAAATGGCCACTCTAAAATGTGTCACACAACATTATGGCTCAAGTTTTGATGGGGCATGCTGTTGGCATACTGACTGAAGGAATGTCCACCAGAAGCTAGAGAATTGAATGTTCATGTCTCTACCATAAGCCGCCTTCAACGTCTTTTTAAAGAGTTTGGAAGCACGTCCAACTGGCCTCACAACCGCAGACCACATGTATGGCATCGTGTGGGCGAGCAGTTTCCTTATGTCAACGTTGTGAACAGTGCCCCATGGTGGCGGTTCGGTTATGGTATGGGCAGGCATAAGCTATGGACAATGAACACATTTGCATTTTATCGATGGCAATTTGAATGCACAGAGATACCGTGACGAGATCCTGAGGCCCATTGTTGTGCCATTTATCCACCTCAATCACTTCATGTTTCAGCATGATAATGCACAGACCCATGTCGCAAGGATCTGTACACAATACCTGGAAGCTGAAAATGTCCCAGTTCTTCCATAGCCTGCATACTCACCAGACATGACACCCATTGAGCATGTTTGAGATGCTCTGGACCGACGTGTACGACAGTGTGTTCCAATTCCCGTCAATATCCAGCAACTTCGCACTGCCATTGAAGAGGAATGGGACAACATTCCACATGCCACAATCAACAGTGTGATTAACTATGCAAAGGAGTCGCGCTGGATGAGGCAAATGGTGGTCACACCAGATACAGACTGGTTTTCTGATCCACGCCCCAACCCATTTTATTTAAGGTATTTGTGACCAACAGATGCATGTCTGTATTCCCAGTCATGTGAAATTCATAGATTAGGGTCTAATGAATTTATTTCAGTTGAGTGATTTCCTTATATGATCTGTAACTCAGTCAAATCTTTGAAATGTTTGCATGTTGTGTTTATATTATTTTATTTGCACAGTCAGTATTTTCATGCTATTGTGTGGTCATTTATTTTCTATGACATGAATTTATGATGCTTGTTTACTTTATCTCTTACAATATTATTGAGCTCAGTCATTACCTGGTGGTAATTATGTAATTGTGGTATAAGAGCCCTAAATAGTTTGCTGTAGCTCTGCTTTAAGCATTTAAGTCAGCCCAGGCGTCGTGATCGATGACATTGTGATTAAATACGTATCAACTTCACCTCAGGGCTTTGGTTATGGCAGTGGTCTCCCTCAGTGCATTTACAAGACAATAGTAATAAAACTCGAAGGTAATAAACCCTTCATGTTGCTGATGGGAATTATCCCGTTGTATGGATGGTGTCCTTTTAATTTGGCTTTTCATGGCTTATAGAATTGTTTAATATCTGCTCAAATGAATCAGAGGACAGGCAAATAAAGAAATTGCCCCCCCCCCCTCCCTCCCCAGGTCACAATGTCATTTATGATAGTAGCAAATTCTAACTGGTTCATTTAATCCCTGCACTTGATTGATAATGGGGCAGGTTGAATGGAGAAAATACTATTTTCTATTAAAGGATCGTCGGCAGTGGAGACCTCCCACTTAAAAAGTGGTCATGATGAGGAGACAGGGACCATCTACAGGTCAAATTAAATAACTTATTTAATTTAAGATGAATGACAGGGCAATTTGTCCATTCAGTGTAATGGCTCTGACCCCTATTAGACTCTCAGGACAGCTTCATTTCCACCTTGATGGGTTGAAGATGTTATTCTCAATGCAGTAGAATTGCTACTACTACCAAATCATTGCACTGTACACCCTGCAGTTCTGTAACGTTAGGCGTATACCAAATATGACTTATTATTATATTATATATATTTTTTTACTTGTACAGGAGTTATCAGAGTGTTAATTAGTCCCAACAAAACCTCCTGACCTGAACGTCTTGATGGATCTCAGTGCACACTCAGGAAAACTCCCCGCCACGCTAAGCTAGGGTTACTGTAGAAAGACATAAATTATAGAATGCATTTGAATTCTTATTTCCCTAACTTACAATACAATTATTATTATTATTTTTATTTTTTTGACTGGAGGACACGACTTTGAAAAGGAGCTGTCGTTATCGTACACCCCTCACGAGACAGACAGTGGGATCATTTCCTTACAAGTCTTCTTGCTGCAGTGGAAGAACTACATATTCACGTGGAATGGGGATTTATAAACACCCTTTAAATATCTCTTGATGTTACTGTAACATAAAGCCGGATAATCGATTTTTACGTTATTGGAAAAACTTACATTTTCAGGAATGTCTCCACAACAACAACTTCCTCTTCATCCCATTATTTACCAGGAAGAGCTCGGACACGTACGGCTCTATTTGGCCAAGTCATGAGGAATTGGGGAGTGTAATTTCGTAGGAGGTGTATTATGATTTTTCAGAGGAAGCTCACCGACATTTTTGGCCATCTGGACACAAGCCAGCTGTAGTTGCACATCAGAACGGGGTCATGCAAGCAAAAAACCTGATGAATTCTCGTATTTGCTTGTAACAAGGGGTACCCTGGAGCAAGCACTTTAAACCTGACACTGGACATGTTTAAGATTATAAGAGGAAAATAAACTATTGTCTCTTGCCTTTTATTGTTATTGCCATGTTTCTGGAACAGAAACAAACGTATTGAATCTATGTGATCCTCAGGCATGCCATTAAAGTAACAATTTGTAGTTCTTGGGTTTATAGGTGTGAGGTTAAAAGAAGATGTCACGTCAGAATATCTTGCCCAAGATAAATTCCATCATGTTTGTTTTCCTATACCGTGTGACGATGTAGTAGTGGCAAATATTTTAACCACACCAATTTTTTTTATAATCATATGGACGTTTTAGGGGCATGACGTCAAAGTCTGGGTATCTCATTGGTTTACCTGCATTCAAACTCCAGATTCTTTAATGCCCAGACTAGCAATTAAATGAAAGCGGATGATAGGCATTTATCTGATCTTAGAATACTGTGTTGTGAATTTTCACATAAGGTTATTTACATGTATTCAGATTACATATGGGATAGGCCTGACAATGTGTTTTTGCTCAGGCATTATTTAATCTGCTGTTGCCTCTTGATTTACTTGGATAACCAAGTTTAATAACCTATTTACTGGGCTCACCACCCATTATTCCTCTGCAAACTAACAGCTTAATCTTGTGTGCACTTTTCGAGTATGTAATGCATAGTTTAATGGGAACTTAAATAAACTCCTTGAGCCAAATGCCACACGCATATACAAATGAACTATATGTAGAAAGCATTTTCCTTTTACCTGCTTTCCAGGGCACTAATATCACCACTCTAATGTACCGCTACTTCCCCGAAGATATTGGGATGAACTACTGAAACTCAATTCATAGTTGAGCCTCCCTCTTTGAATTTATTCTGTAGACCGGTATCCAACTCTGTCTTTAGGAAAAATGAATTGGGTATTGATCATGATTTGTTTAGTCATTTTAAATGTTTGCAGCCGTTTTTATCTCAATATCAAACCATTTCTGGTTAACAATTTGGTAGTTTGGTAACCTTACTGTGATTGTTTTCAATTACAATGGTAAAAAGAAACAAAAGTCGTTAACACTGTCTGGGAGTTGTCTGAGTGGGGAGGGGAATACTGAAAATGAGCTGTTATTGGCAGAGAGGTTTGGAACTCTTTCTTATTGGTCTTTAGCCATGCAAGGCCAAAACTCCATCCCACCTGAACAGGCTGAAATCTCAGGCGGCGTTTTCAAACCGCTCTTACACTAAAAGGGCAATGTCATCATTTTCACAGTATTTTTCCAACCTCATAGTGTGGAAATATTTATAAAACACAGGAGAATCAAGATTTTGCCTGCACTGGGCCTTTTTGACGGCACTGCGAATAATACTCTAGTAGTAATTTTACATTTGAGATTGACTATGTATTTTATATATTATTTGTATGCGCTTTGCTTCCGGAGGCTGAAACTCAGTATGATGAAAAGATTAGTAACTTGTATCGAAGAAGCAGAAATTAGAATAGCAGAATATCTCACAAATGACAGCAACCCTTTTTTATTTTCCTTTTCTCCAGATTTTTCACCCTCAACACCCCTACTTCCTGCGACTATGTGGTGGAGTGGAAGCATGACTATGGCTACATGCACACAATAATACGGTTATTGTGGATTGTCAGATTAATGTTATAGTTTGTTTAAAATGTTTACATGCTTTGCAGGAAGAAGGATTTGCCTACTATTCCTGTTTACATGGACACATCTGAAATCAGGCCAACTGATGGGACTTAAATAAAATGCAGAAAATCGGCAATCAAAATGAGCGTTCTAACACATCTGAAATCAGGCTACCTGGTGGGACTTAAATTAAATAAATGCAGAAAATCGCCAATGAAAATAAACGTTCTAGCACATGGTTATATCATGTTATTTTTGCAAAGACCATTTGATTCCGAGTTCGGATATATAAAGTTTGTATGTGAAAACTATTTGTAAAATGCATACTTTCCGTTTCTCTGAATTCACTGCACTCGTGCAAAAGCAGGAGGTTTGCGTTGCTGTTGCTGGCACATGCGCAGATCAAATAAACCGCTGGATAAAACTGTAAAACATTTCCTTCCAAAGCTTGCTCAGAATACCAGGTGTTTTAGTCGGCGTGTGCTTACTTCGATTTTGACCTTAGGATAAGCAGAGTAAAGTGTTTACATGACTATTGCCATACTCGGCCTACTGCCATAATCCGTTTTATATCAAATTATTGGTGTGCATGTAAACATGCTCAATGTAGCCAGCTTTTCTTTTTTTTCTTTAGTTTTTTTGTCCAATTTAGCTTTCTAGTTTGGAAACATTTGATTCTGATATCATGACATAATAATTTTGCAATCTGTTTAATTTCTCCCCTGAATTTAGATTCAGTCCCAAATCAGAGGTGTCGAATATGAAACAATATGATAAAGCTATTAACTTTTTTTCCCCTTTATTCATACTATTTTTTATTATTATTTCAAATTGTTTTGTACAAATGCAGTAATTCAGTAATGCCAAAATTAAGTTACTGAGTTTAGTTTATTGTTCCCAAATACTATTCTATTGATTCTAATAAACTAAATACATCTATTGTGACAATGTTTAATTGAAGGGAAAGCACCAGCTGGACAAGGAGATTAACAGTCTGAAGGAGGAAGTGAAATTGTTACAGGCAACATTTCTAGAAAACACACAAGGCAGATTCCCTCCGCTTTTCCCCCTGTTTTGGAGGATATGGGTGAACGATGTGAAAAGCTATCCCACCGCTGGCCTTATGAGTTGGTGTGTATGTGGAATAGATACTGGGTTGAGACAGCTGATATATGGAAGTCCCCATAGCTCACTGCATTTACAACCTAACCCTGCTATTGAGGAATGCAGGCTCCTTTTGACATTTTATTTTGGAGTAAAATAATAGACTTCTTGCTTATATTATGGCACAATTGGTTTGACTTTATTTGATGTCGTACTGTATATTAACTCATTTGTATTGTTAGTTTAAATGAATGGGATTTGCACATATGCAAGGCTTTGCTTATACTATAAAACTTCCCTGAAAGTCTGAACTGTAGACTGTAAACATAACCGTCTTTTTACTACGGTTCTACAGTTGTTCGAGTACAGTTTGGAGAAGAAATTAAGCGAGCTGGTACGGATTCCAATTATATAAAATGTCGACGGGGGAGAGTGGGAGTGGGCGGAATTAAAGAGGAGGATGAGGGGAGGGATTGGCTCATCAGGAGTAACGGATAGGGAGTGTGTGACACTTGAACTGCCAGTGCAGCCGGGAAAATATCACTATAATATTTTACAACTGAGCCTCACTCTGTTTAACCTTCCAGTGGCAAAGAAAAAAAGCGGCTTGATACAGACAATCAAACAAAAATGACAGCGACGAACAATAAAAGGCTCTCAGGCATGTGTCAAGTTGACTCCTTATCTCTAGGAGGGGAGCCGGCGGCCAAGATGTTAAACAAAGGTCCTCTCAGCCCAAAGTGACAGCAAACTCTTTCCCAGTATCCTCCTTTGTGGCAAACTGACTTCGAAAAATCAGACCAATCCTGACCATTCTGCTGAGAGAGAACCCATTTTACTTCTTTTTAGAGGAGCAGAAGCTGCAGTTGCAGACCCAGACTAAAGACAGCCACCTGGACCAACTGGTGGAAGTGGAGGTGGTTTGGGGCTCTCTCCAGACAGTGGGCCATAGTCAAGCAGGCCCACAAGAAGCTGGAGCAAAATGGTACTCCCACCACAGCCATGCCCACTAGAACATTTAGACTTTTGATGTCAAACTTAAGTTGCTCTTATACCTATGCAGAGGAACTTAATGTAAAGTGTTACCATACGTTTTAAAAGCCAGACTTTGCCCAAGACTCTAATATACACTGAGTGTACATAACATTAGGAACACCTTCTCTTTCCATGACATAGAATGACCGGGTGAATCCGGGAGAAATCTATGATCCCTTATTGATGTCACTTGTTAAATCTACTTCAATCAATGTAGGTAAAGGGGAGGAGACAGGTTGAATAAGTATTGAGGCGATTGAGACACGGATTGTGTAAGTGTGTCATTCAGAGGGTGAATGGACAAGGCAAAATATTGAAGTGCATTTGAAATCATTGTGCAGGCCACACATTACCAGGTAGCTTGTCTGGCATTCAACCAGTAACTCTGTTGTGCTTGGTTTTTGAAACGTGTTAATCTTTTGCCCCTAAACCATAGTATCACTATTTATGTAAAGTAGTGAAACAGATACGGTGGAGTCAGCAGCTGCTATTAATTTATAGAAGATAGGAATATTTTTTTCCACCTTGTGGAGTTAATCTGGAGGATGTTACTTTTCCATTTGCAGTAAAGATAAAGCTACATATGCAGGGCGTTCGGGAAAGGATTCAGACCTCTTCCCCTTTTTCTACATTTTGTTACATTACAGCCTTATTCTAAAATGTTGTACATTTTTTTTAGAGTCCTCATCAATCTACACACAATACCCCATAATGAAAAAGGGAAAACAGGTTTTTAGAAATGTTTGCAGAAACAGAAATACCTTATTTCTTATTACCTCCGAGACATGATTGTGTCGAGGCACAGATCTGAGGAAGGGTACCAAAAAAACATTCTGCAGCACTGTATGTCCCCAAGAACACAGTGGGCTCCATCATTCTTAAATGGAAGAAGTTTAGAACTCCCAAGACTCTTCCTAGAGCTGTCTGTCCTGCCAAAGTGATACAAAGGGGGAGAAGGGCCTTGGACAGGCAGGTTACCAAGAACCCGATGGTAACTCTGACAGAGTTCCACAGTTCCTCTATGGAGATGGGATAACCTTCCAGAAGGACAACTATCTCTGCAGCAATCCAACAATCAGCCTTTTGGTAGAGTGGCCAGACGGAAGCCACTCCTCAGTAAAACGCACATGACAGCCAGCCTGCCTGGCTGTCATGTGCCAGGCAGGCTGGCTGGCACATGACCTTAGACTGGGGCGAAGGTTCACCTTCCAACAGGACAACGACCCTAAACACACAGACAAGGCAACGCAGGAGGGGCTTTGGGGCATGTCTCTGAATGTCCTTGTGTGGTCCAGCCAGAGCCCAGACTTGAACCTGATCGAACATCTCTGGAGAGACCTGAAAATAGCTCTGTAGCGACACTCCCCATCCAACCTGACAGAGCTTGAGAGGATCTGCAGAGAAGAATGGGAGAAACTTCTCAAATATAGGTGTGGCAAAGTTTGTAGCGTCATCAATCAATCAATCAATCAATCAATTACATCAGCCAATGTCACAAAGTGCTGTACAGAAACCCAGCCTAAAACCTTAAACAGCAAGCAATGCAGATGTAGAGGCACGGTGTCTAGGAAAAACTCCCTAGAAAGGCCAGAACCTAGGAAGAAACCTAGAGAGGAACCAGGCTCTGAGGGGTGGCCAGTCCTCTTCTGGATGTCCTGGGTATAGATGAACAGCAGGGTCAGATAATAATAATCACAGTGGTTGTAGAGGGCGCAACAGGTCAGCACCTCAGGAGTAAATGTCAGTTGGCTTTTTGGCTTTTCATAGCCGATCATTCAGAGTTAGAGACGGGAGGTGCGGTAGAGAGAGAGTTGAAAACAGCAGGTCTGGGAAAAGGTAGCACGTCCAGTGAACAGGTCAGGGTTCCATAGCCGCAGGCAGAACAGTTGAAACTGGAGCAGCAGCATGACCAGGTGGACTGGGGACATATGACCAGGTGGACTGGCGTCATACCCAAGCAGACTTGAGGCTGTAATCGCTGCCAAAGGTGCTTCAATAAAGTACAGAGTAAAGTGTCTGAAAATGTATGTACATGTGATATTTCAATTTTTTATATATACATAAATGTGAAACAATGTTGATAAACCTGTTTTTGCTTTGTCATTATGGGGTATTGTGTGTAGATTTATGAGTGGGAAAAAAACTATTTAATCCATTTTAGAATAAGGCTGTAACGTAACAAAATGTGGAAAAAGTCAAGGAGTCTGAATACTTTCTGAATGCACTGTATATAAATCCCAGAAATATTTAACTTGGTCAACAATTGCATGATGTAATTAATTTAGTTCAGCAAGCCTACATTTGTTCAATGACTTTCTCTTTGTAGTCTCTGATGCCTCTCTTACAGTTGAAAATGTCATGAGACTCAACAATAAAACTAAAGTCTGTAAACAGAAAACAAGATTCCACAATCATCTCCTTAAAACACTTGAGACGTGATCTAAATATGAATTTTGACTTCTGTTTATAGGGAACAATTGGGTAGAGAAGGCAGTGTCTGGAGGTGTAACTCAAATAATTATCTGCCAAGGAGATCAATGTCACGCCCTGACCTTAGAGAGCCTTTTTATGTCTCTAGTTGGTTTGGTCAGGGTGTGACTTGGGTGGGCATTCTATTTGTTGTATTTCTTTATGTTTGGCTGAGTGTGGTTCCCAATCAGAGGCAGCTGTCTATTGTTGTCTCTGATTGGGAATCATACTTAGGTAGCCTTTTTCCCCACCTATGTTGTGGGATCTTGTCCTTGTATTTTTGCTGTTGAGCCCTACCAGGCTGTACGTTTCATTGGTTCTCTCTTTCTGGTGATTATTAAAGAATATGATTAACCTACCCCACGCTGCATCTTGGTCCACTTCTTCAGACGAGCGTTACAGAAGATCCCACCACAAGAAGACCAAGCAGCGTTTTCTGGACTAGTGGACATGGGAGGAGATACTGGAAGCCAAGGGACCCTGGGCGCAGGCTGGAGAATATCGCCATCCTAAGGAGGAAATGGAAGCAGCAAAAGCGGAACAGCGAAGATATGAGGAGTTGGCACGACGAAGCATGCCCGAGAGGCAGCCCCCCCCAAAATTTGACGAGGTTCCCCGCACCATAGGCGCCACCAAAGTGGGGGAGCCGGAGGTGGAGCGGGGTCTGCGCCGCCACCGAGGATAGATGCCCACCCAGACCCTCCCCTATAGGTTCAGGTTTTGCGGCCGGAGTCCGCACCTTTGGGGGTGGGGGTGAGGGGGGGGGGTACTGTCACGCCCTGACCTTAGAGAGCCTTTTTATGTCTCTAGTTGGTTTGGTCAGGGTGTGATTTGGGTGGGCATTCTATGTGTTATATTTCTTTGTGTTTGGCCGAGTGTGGTTCCCAATCAGAGGCAGCTGTCTATCGTTGTCTCTGATTGGGAATCATACTTAGGTGGCCTTTTTTCCCACCTATGTTGTGGGATCTTGTCCTTGTATTGTTGCTGTTGAGCCCTACAAGGCTGTTGGTTCTCTCTTTCTTGTTTTTCTGGTGATCATTAAAGAATATGATTAACCTACCCCACGCTGCATCTTGGTCCACTTCTTCAGACGAAGAAGTGATCATATATCATTGTTGTGCAGTATCTCTGTAATATACATGTGCAGCATTCACTGTACTATAAAGTGCCGGAGACTGAAGGTTACACACATTTGACCATGACATAATTTTGTTACTTTTCCCTCTTATGGATGTGGATCAGAGTTTTGGGGTCTCCAAGTTTGTAAATGAAAGCACTCTTATGTTCTTGTCTTCGTCAAGGATGTGGAGGAACTTAATAACAAGCTTCTTAAGGCCAAAGTGTCATCAGTGGGTGGATCTGGAGAACTGCAACCTCATAGTCAAAGAGCAACACAGACTGCATGTGGTAAGAAGGATTTAGTTTTTGGGAGAAAATTGGATATGTAGCAGGGTATTTATTACCTTGTATATCAAGACAACGTGAATGAAATGTTAATAATTAAACAGGTTTTTATTTTGCAGGAAACAGAAATGAATTAAAGGAACTCAGCGATGAGTGTACGACTGAAAGGGCTGGAGAAAAGGTCAGCATCCAAATGGTCTTTCCCTGCATAGCATAGTGTATTACATTGGCTGCTCGACGGGGTGAAAATGTTAAAAGGTGACATTTGATGGATTTGGGGAAAGTGTGTCAGTGTAAAATGAAGGGGGTTGGTTTGTGGGGGTTGGGAAAGGGGATTCCCATGCGGGGCAGGCAAGCGGTTGTGCTTTATGTCATTAACACAGCCCCCACCCCTTTGTGTGTGTTCAAGAGGCGATGATCTCACTACAGCATGTCCAGCAGGTTCTGCTGTCATCAACTCAGGCTGTGAGCTGAGTGGAGCTGGAGGTTGAAGCACAGCGGAAGGAGTACCCGATCAGGCCTTTTAGCAGTTATTAGTGTCTCCTCGTTTCAAATAAGCAAACTAAGCTCAAGAAAATTGTTTTTCTTTTAAGATTACAAAATGGTCTGCAAAATTCACTTTCCCGTTCCATGTTTATTCTGCTCTATTACAACTTATTGCATTTTTTATTGCCCCGTGATTTTCTGAAAATAGAACACAATTTGATAGGTATGATTTCAATGACCAGAGAGTACTGTTGATGGTTTAATGCAAAATGGTGGATCAAACACTTCCTCTGTCACTCTCTTTTCGATCAAAGACTTCTTAAAACCAGTTAAATGATTATGAAGTGAATTTCTACAAGGACAGAAACAAATGACGATAGTCTTCGCCGCACATAAAGATGGCGGACTGCATTATATATCACACTTTGCACATTAGTACACACGAAGTGAAACTGAATGATAGTGTGTTTATCCTCTGTTTACAGCCGCGTATCTTATTGCCTCATACTCGCCCCCTCTACCCCAGTTTAATTCACATATTCATTCATTTATTAAAATCATTATTAACATGACACAGCCCTGCTGATTTGTATTGGCTTCTCTTCCTGTTTAGATCCCTCAGTCCAGGTTAAATAAACACATAAAAATGTATTATTGCACAAAAAACCTCTCGGGTGATTAATTTTATTGCAGGCCCTTAAAAGAGAACATGAAGTGATCCGAGAGAAAACCCAGGAAAAACGAACACTGATCTGATGGAGGAGTGCAGAAATTCAAAGATGACACGGGACAGTGAGGAATATTGTCAAATACGGTTGAAAAGATGCTGTGATGCACTGGACAAACATATTCAATGGACCAAGTCTCTCTTGTGATGTAAATGCGTGGTCAAACTTAACTAGACATATGTATGTTTGTGTCACTGCTTCACATAGCTGAACACAGCTGAGCACACTAAAGTTGTGTTAAAATTGTGTGCACTGCGTGTGCTTAAACAGAAGCTTATGTGACATGTGGGGATCCAGTCAGTCCAGCTTCTGATCACCTTCACGAGAAACACACAGAACTACCATCCCCATGCTATACTGCAAGCAGAACGCATACAGGGCCTAGAGGTGGGGGACAGCAACATTTGCCAAATAAAAATCTGACTTACACATGCTGACATATGCTGAGTGTACAAAATATTAAGAACACCTTCCTAATATTGAGTTGCACCCCCCTTTGCCCTCAGAACAGCCTCAATTCGCTGGGGCATGGACTCTGCAAGGTGTCGAAAGCGTTCCACAGGGATGCTGGCCCACCTCAATGTTTACCACAGTTGGCGTGTTGGCTGGATGGCCTTTGGGTGGTGGACAATTCTTGATACGCACAGGAAACTGTTGAGTGTGAAAAACCCAGCAGCATTGCAGTTCCTGACACAAACCGTTGCGCTTGGCACCTATTACCATACCCCGTTCAAAGGCACTTAAATCGTTTGTCTTGCCCATTCACCTTCTGAATGGCACACACACACACAATCCACGTCTCGACTGTCTCAATGCTTAACAATCCTTCTTTAACCTGGATTTAAAAAGTGACATCAATAAGGGATCACAGCTTTCACCTGATCAGTCTGTCATGGGAAGAGCAGGTGTGCGTAATGTTTTGTACACTGCTGATTAATAACAGAGAGACAGATGTTTAGTTGCTGTATTTCGACCTTACACCATGAATTCCTCAATAATACTCTCATCGGTTATCGTTCGCCTATACAGAGTGGGCTGAAAGACAATCAGAACCCAGTGGGTGAAAGCAGAACCCAATCTGCTAAGGGCATTCCTAGAGAGGATGCAGATGTAGTGGATGGAGAGGCACAAACAGGGGAAATGTTACAAATGTGCCAGGTAAGATGCATTATATTGTACAAACATAACATTATATTGTTTGCCAGTCATTGCCATTGCATGATTCATTACCATCGCATTCAAGTTAATTGCATATTTAATTGTGGCATCGATGTTGGTTCAATAACTTTGTAGAAATTGTACCAAATGTATCTTTGATGTTGTTTGGCTATGTGGTTTACCAACACAGATCAAAGCTGTGAAGTCGGTCCTGAGGGGTGTTTGGAGACTGTGATGGAGGTCTCTCCACAGACAGCCAACTATAAGGTTATCAACAGCGTACAGGCCACCCATGGTTCCGATCCAGCGTACACAGGCATAAAGGGAGGTGGAGAGGGTATTGACAAACCTAGCTCAGTGCTCCTGCCACTAGCAGGAAGTCTGGAGTGGTTGGCCTCGCTCCAGTCTGGATCTGCAGATGGTCCGACCACGGTCACAGACGTGGTCCATGTGCTGAGTAGCTGCAGAGCAGGGGAAGGTCAGCCAGCTGACTCAAACAACAAACGTAACTCCAGTTATTCCAATGATCCAGTCTGCAGTTTGATTAATAATGTCTGGATGTCCATCTAACCGACAAAGGTCACTCTATGAGGGTGCAATCTGGCTCTGAGAACAGGTCTGTCTGTGGTGGGCTAGACATTAACCCAGTAGCTGGAGGAACAAGGGATAGATGGCAAGAACAGAGGGTGTATACACCAGAGATGACAACCAGCCAGACATGTGATAAACACGGAGGCAGCCAGAAAAGCAGCATCATAATTTCAGGACATTGGCCCAGTCCGAGCTGAGACCCCATTGGCAGTCTCACAGTCCTCAGATCCATGCAACGCGCTTCCTCAGAAGGTCTTTGAAATCAATGTAATACGATGTCACACGCCAGAGGTCAACGATGTGTCACCTAGCAGGTCATTACCAGCTTCAGCCCAACACAGCAATACACACATTGAGAATACAACAGAGCAATGCCCCTGAACCTTCCACAGCAAAACAGTCCCCAGAGTGTTGTTGCACAGGACTGTGCTCAGTTGGACTATAATATTGCCACCAAGAAGTCGGAGGATACGCATGAACAACCAGCTAAAGACTGTGTGCCGGTGACAGAGGACACACTGGATCCTAACTGTCAGGAGACCTTACCAGAGAGTGGAGAGCTTGATGCGAGCCCTGATGGAACCCATGGAGATGATGTCCCTGAACATCCTTCTTCAAATGTTTGTGTGGACATTGCCGGCCCTGTTGGATCCCAGTCCCAACCTTCTCCACTTGCTATGGGCTCACCACAGTCTGAGAGGGTTCATGAAGGCCACTGCCGTAACTCTACAGTGGAGGAAAAGTTGAGACCACAACATGCCAATGAAAAGGATGCTGCAGTTACGCACAACAACCCACCGACGTCAAAGCCCCCAAGAATTGAGACCGATCTCTCCTCCAAAAGCAATCATTCAAGACAATCTGACCCGCTAAAAGTTGAAGAGAAGACAATGCGTTTTTTTTGCAAGCAACAAAAGATATGAATCATCATTTGTGTTAACTGGACATACATTCCAGGAACATGCAGGGCATCGCAATTAGTCAAAGTACCAATGACAGTAGGCCTACAACCTCTACATGCCAGATATCTCCAGTGTCTGAACTGAAAACCAAACAGTCCTCTGGGTTCCAACAGCTTCCTTCTCCATTCACAATACCCATCATCCTAAAGGGCAAGGAAAACGGTGAGTATGTCAGTACAGGTGAGTATGGCAATCAGTTAAGTCTTCAAATAATCTTTCGAAGTACTTTTACTCTGAAAAAGGAACATCGTGGTTTTGCGACTTCATGATTGCCTCCTTGCGATTGGAATCTGATTGGCTTGAGTATATCTTCCATTCCCTGTTTGTCGTTCAGATCCGTCAGTGATGACCACGTCTGCAGACTCACAGAAAGCTGACAGCATCCTGACTTCCCGCAAGACAGATCATCGAGGGAAGTGGAACCAAATCAGAGATACCTTTTATGAAATATCAATAGAAAAAGTGAGTTCATATACAGTATCTAAGGAGCAGTTATGCAGAGCAATGAAAATAACTTGAAGCTCACTTTTTTTCTTATTTTACAAAAACGTTTCAGCCGAGTGAAATGACAGCATTTTTCTCAGTTAGAGGTTGATGGAGAACAGCAGTATCTCAGCAGTACAGTTAAAACTATTTCAGATAATTGTTTCCTGTAAATCTTTTTTATTTTGTATCCAGGCCTCTGGGTTGAGGGTCACAGAGTCTGAGTCTTAATGTTGAGGGTCACAGAGATGCTACTGTGGAGGGGTTGGGATTTTCAACGTGTGTTCAACACATACAACTCACATTGCTAGATAGAGAATGGAGTAGCTGTGGGAATAGGCTACCTAAGGATACTTTGCTACCTCTCCTCACTCACTCACTCACACACACTCACTTACTCTCTCGTCACAATCATCGCAGTGTGTCAGTCTGCTGTTTATTAGAGCCAGGTGCTGTGAAATGAGAAACAATGAGCATGAGTTACATGTTTGAGGGGAAAGCACCTAAAACATGTAAAGGGACAATTTCAACAAGTTGGATCTATTATTTAAGCCTAAAAGGCTCATAACCAATGACTAACTGTCAGTTCTGTGTTGCCCAACATCCTGACCCCTTCCACTATGGGCAGCAGCAGGGTGTGGCAGGAGTACCCCAGGACCGACTCCTCTCCCTGTCACCCCAGCTTCAGCAGAGGGACTGCTTCTGGTCTAATTGTTTCCAAGCTCATTAACTCTTAATTACTCTACAGCCAATCTGGCAGTGTCTCAGAGGGAATTTAATGGAGAAAACACCACTCATTTCCAGCAGGAGCAGGACCACTGGGCAACTGTAACTTGAGTTAATTGGAATACACAAGTTACAAGAATCAATTAGTGCACATTAACCCAAATTAACAAATGCAAATGAGTTTCTCATTAAGTTTATGTCCCCCCTGTGAGGAAGCAGTAGAGAGCAGATAGACACATGTTAGGGCGATACAGTATGTTGCTCACAGGCCTCACACGTCAAGATTAACAAGTGCATATTTGATTCCGACTGACAGCGGGTGTAGAGAGCAGTGTTGAGAATAAAGAACTAGTCTTTAACCACAACACTTATACTATTTGTAACCATGGATAATTACTATGCTGTAAATTGGCTATTGGGGTGATCACTTTGAAATGGATGCCAGAAGATGCTGTCAAATTGACTCGATCTAATCGAAACGCAGCCTAAATGTGTTACAATTCTGCCCATTTCCAATTTTTACAACTACAGAACCCTGGAAGATACAAAGGGAAATTGAATCGTTTTTCAGCCAGTTACCCGTACGAATGCAAGTAAAATGCCTATTATCGTTTTGCTCCTACGGATGCTCAGTAGGCTTACCACTCAAGATGTATTCCACAAGAGAATTCCTCACACAGCACAAATAAGAAGACTCCACACACCTTCGACAGTAGCACAAGGTCTCTCCGAGGTCCATCTTACTACACTTACTCATTATGAACACGTCAAAATGTTAATGCCTGCATAAAGAAGTCTGAGTGTCTCAGCCAGTGTTGGTGATCCCTGTCCTGAAACGGAGGGTGGGATATGGGGCAATATGGAGAGGGTAATATTAATACACCGCCAGGATTATGAAGCGGTGGTCCTTTTGAAACAGTCAATTACACTTGAGCGCGGGAGGGCGCCCCGGTGTTAATTACCAGTTGGTTTTTATACAGTGTGTAAATAAAGAGGCTGCTGACATTCACATTCCATCACTGTGTCCTCACTGAGTGCCGAGCGAATTAGCCAGGCCCTTTCTTCTGCTCTTCTCTGCATGCTCCACTGGGTCGTGTGCTTTCCGCTAACATTAGAATAACACTGTTGAGGAAGGTGCCTCTCTCTGGGAACACGGCGCCCTGTTCAAAATCATGTCAACATAGTCTTCTTTCGCTGTGGGGTTGTGTGAATCATAGACCTCAATGAATTACCTTTTTTTTATTAAGCACTTCCTGTCTTATTATTTGAATGTCTCAGCTGTGTTATTGTTAATCTTTTCTCTCTCTCTCTTTTTATTTTTAGATCCGATAGACAATGCTGTTCATCATGGGTGAGTGTGTGAGCGATGATTACCGCCAGAGTATGAAAAACAAAGTTGCGTAAAATACTAGAAGACCTTGACGTTCTTAACGTATTCCCCACATACTGTAGGTGATGAGCCTTGAAGAACCGAACAAACACCTCACATCTTTACGGTTTGAGTCATGTTTTGAGTTTGCTTCTGATTTACATCCCCGGATCAATTGAATTGAAAGTCTTTATAGGCGGGGAAAACATTTTATTTGCCAATTTTCTGCAACCGTCAACCAAACGGATCCCTCGGAATGCTCAGCACTTTGTGGAATATCCCGAGGTTATAGAGCTTGTTTTTTTCCGTCACGTTATGCCTCTTTACTTCAAAAGCCATCACAATAAATCTAACCAGGAAGTCTTATTAAATTGAGAAGAAAATGTCCTTTTAAGAAAGCTTGAGTGCAATCCTGGCACTCTGTGTGCACTGCCTCGTGAAGTGAAATACTGCAGCTGCTGGTCTATAAAATACTTCCGGTACATGAGCACATTATACTGGGCTGATTTTACTCTGGACCCCCCCCCCCCATAGTGCCTCTGTAGAGAAACCAGAGTTTTTTTTTAGAAAAGCATTGCCCACATAAGAGTGTTATAGCAATCCAATGAAAACATAAACCGAAGATGTGTATTTAAAGTAAGAAGGGATCTAGTGTTTGATTATATTTTCAATAGTTTTAAAGATCAAACAAGCTTGAACTTTTTTGCATTCATTTTACACATCGACTTTGTAGCATTTATACACTTCAGTATTGTTAGAAAAATTATACAGCCTCTGCAATTAATAGCTGTACTAAAACGCACAACTTAACAATGAATAACTGACTTTACCTTTGCTTGTAAGGTTTAAGATGAACGACTACGCTCTTGGTCTCCCTGTGTGCATGTGTACCGCTGTGAAGCACTTCTGTTCCGGCCCTCTCGTCTTACCCCGGGTCTGGAGCATAGAGAAGATAATCTTAGGCCGTCCCCCGCTGTCAAAGGTCACCAGGGTTTGAAGTTCATCCTTTATATAATTTATGCTCTTAAGTAAGCTCAGCCCTCGTCTCTCTGCGGTCTCACTTCTTGCCGTCAGTTATCAGTCTTCAAATGATGAAATATCCCCGTACAAATCCTTCTGGTGAGAGACATGGAAGTAAGGCTAACACTCTTTGGATGGTTCCTCTGATTGAATTATACACATCAAAGGCCACCATGCCAGCGCCACACGCGCATTTTGATTTGAGCAAGGTTGAGAACATCACATGGGGACATCCTCCTCCTCCCACGGCTAGGAGGTACAGTATGTCACCCTATATATCTGTATGAATAACTCTGACTGTGTGGAGCTCCATAAAGGATGAACTGTTTCAGATGTGATTGGGGGAGGAACTGGAGCCGGGCCTTAAACAGTATGCCGTCTTGCATTAAGCCGCGTCGCCATTGAGGTGTCAGCCCATAAGTCTCCAACAGCAGGACGCAGCAGCCAAATGATGGAGAACACTTCTCCACTCCAGGGGATCTTGTAAAACTGTCATGCCCCCAGCCTCTCCTCCTTGTCTGGGCCTCAACCTCAGCCTGCACTACTCTCTTCCTAAATCACGACTATATAATAGCACGCCAACATCCAGTAAGGGGCAAATGTTGTTTAGTTAGCAACTTGTAGAATAGCTAAGAGAAGGCGTGTTTCTGTTGTTCACTAAGTAGTGGTGTTCTATTTATTTAACATTGAAACATGGATGGAGATCAGAGCTAAATGTTGGTCCTGTTTAATGTTTCAAAGGGCTAAAATATGTGTGGAATACTGTACATAAACCAATTTCCTTTGTAACCATGTCAATGCTAGTTTATGACAGGATCAATAAGGTGTTGTTTAAAGTTACAGTAGGCCTACTGTGTGTGGGCGTTCATGTGTTCAGAATTCACTGAGTTACTCAATACTGCTTTTCTCCACTATATTTTCCACTGCAACAATTTTCCACGTCAAATGAAAATACTGTTATAGAATGCGCTCTGAACTCTGCTTATAACCTGAAGAAACTTAAGACTGAAACTTCTGCTTGATGTTTTTAGATCCACGTTATAGGGAATGTTCCGTGCTCTTGCTCTATTCAACACACCACAAAGTATTGTAACTCTGATTTAACCTGGTAACTGATTTAACCTGGTATTATTTGATATACTTACACTTGCGAACTGTCTTTCCTTTATTCCTTATAGGGTATCTGCTTACTTTAGCAGCCAACCAGAGAACCTCCTGATGAGGCTTCAATGACATGCTCCATTACTCTTACCAAGCGACCCTTGACTTCACCTCCCTGATGAATGTAGCCTCTGACTTGGGGAGTGTTGATGCCAGGTTAGCTGTCCCTTTTTCTCTCTCTCTCTCACCCTGTTTTTTTTGTGTGAATCTTGGTGCAGGGTCTTCAGTGATACGACAATATTATATGAGACGGAAAAAGGACGTTATGAGATGACAGATGTTATGGAGCGTGTTATTTGAGGTT
The DNA here is from genome assembly GCF_002021735.2 of Oncorhynchus kisutch. NCBI lineage: Eukaryota > Metazoa > Chordata > Actinopteri > Salmoniformes > Salmonidae > Oncorhynchus > Oncorhynchus kisutch. The sequence continues at coordinate 45,417,127 of NC_034177.2, forward strand.
TGGTCTCTTTCTCGCTCATAAATCTGTTTAGGAGGGAGCTGTCGCGCAGGCACTCATACATCCTCCAACTGGGTCACATTATTACCACTCAATTAGTAGATCCAGTCTCAGTTTTCAGCACTGTGGCCCTTCACCCTGGTTCCCACTGGCCAGAGAAGAGCTCATCAGAGAAGGCTACGTCTGGGTGAACTGCTGGTATGCTGGAGGGAGAAGCCCCAGATATAGGCAGCTCAGTGAAAGTATAGAGGATAGGCCATCCAAGAGGGGCTCAGTAGAGAGGAACCAGTGCCTGGAGCAGGTGCCTTCCATCGCGGTCTTCCTCTATGTTCATAGGCATCTGTAGGCACATAAAAACACCAGGCTGACAGTCCCTGTCCATCCCTTAGCCCTCATCCAATCATGGGGATGCCCCTTAATGTCTTTGTCGTTGTTTTTTTCTTCTTCTTCTCACTAATAATGCTAACTGACTTTGTGTCTGGAAGGATATTCTTTGGAAGAACAGTCTCTCTGATCTACCCACTTCCTTGTTTTGTCATGGCGCTCAGTGTAGATGGTTTCTTTCTCGATGATTGAGTTCCTTGGGATAACACGTAGATGTGTTGATGAAGTCTGTAAGGCAACTTTCTGGCAAAGATCTGATCAATGAGCTTCAGATTGATGATGTAGCGTTCAGTGTCTAATGACCTGTCAGATTGGAGGAAAAATGGGGTCAAAGGTCTTCAGATTGATGTCGGTGGAGTTCCTGGTGCCACTGTGTGTTCTATTCCTCAGCAGGGATAAGCAACGTTTATTTATTTAGTGTGTTCTGTACAGTATAACCATCGGAACTCAAGTTTTGTCATGTCTTCCAAGAAGACGTGCATATCACCAAGAGTCGATAGTGTGATCATTTTGGTGGGAACATTTAAAAAAAAAAAAAAAAAAAATCTCCACTACATTAGAATGTTATTACAATACCTGCAATAATGTAACATTGTATAGAACAAAAATGGAATACAAATATGACATATGTCGCACATTTAATAGACATTACACACCACAACACAACATCATCGCATGTCACTTCCTTCATTATTAAATTGAGGAATGTGCATGACTCTTTATCTTCATCTCGAGAGCAAGGGCCAAGACACAGCAGGAATTCAGATGATTTAGCAGAGTTTGACCCAATCGCTCTCTCACGTGCACTACAATGGCAGAGTCCAGTGATGGATGGCCTTCATGGCACTGAGGAGTGTTTAGTTAGTGGGTACTCACTGCCTCACAGCCACGGTCCAGGAGTGAGCTAAATTTACACTGATAGTGGCTGAAGCGGCACTGTTAAAACGTCATGCCCCAGAGCAATGACTGATGATCAGGAGGTCAAATCTGCCAATAACACAAAGAGAATATCAAAAAATGATGTTAGAATATGTCACGCCCTGACCTTAGTTGTCTTTGTTTTCTTTATTATTTTGGTTAGGTCAGGGTGTGACGAGGGTGGTATGTGTGTTTTTGGCTTGTCTAGGGTTTTGGTATTGTCTAGGTAAATTGTAGGTCTATGGTGGCCTGAATTGGTTCCCAATCAGAGACAGCTGTTTATCATTTTCTCTGATTGGGGATCCTATTTAGGTTGCCATTTTCCTTTTTTGTTTTGTGGGTTATTGTCTATGTGTAGTTGCATGTCAGTACTCGTTATTATTAGCGTCACGGTCGTTTTTGTTATTTTATTAGTTTGTTTAGTGTTTCTTCGTGTTCATTGTAAATAAAGAAGAATGTATTCAAATCACGCTGCGCCTTGGTCTCACGGTTACAACGAACGTGTCAGAATATTACATTATTCTGGAAAATGTCAAACTTTTCTTTAGGAATCTGTGATGCATATGATAGGCCTACTTGGAACTTGAGTGATGTTCTTTCTACTTCCATGTTTTTGTCGTGGTAAGGCCCTGCATTTAGGCTACTGTAGGCCATGTGAAACTGTAGTGACCAGCCAGTGAACCCACTGGCAGACACAGACTAGACCTCATGTTTACTGTGCTCTTCTTAGTTTTCCTGCCAAACGTTCTAGGCAGAAAGGTAATCTTGTTTCGTCCGACTCCCCATTAGTAACTACTGGAGTATGTGCCTCATGGACAGGTGACAAGGACGTGGTGTTTAGGGAACAGAACACAACCTTGAATGTGGCTTCCACATCCCTGCTTATATTACCACGACTCATGACTCACTCACCACCCAGCAATGAGGATAGATCAAAATTGAGACCATCATCAAGTGACACTTCATTATCTCCCAGCTCTGGTGAGTCAGAGGAATCAAAACAGCCAGACAGTGGCGTGACCAAAACAAGCTGGTACACCAATGAACGCTTGTCCTTGGGTGATGCTTTTCTCAATTTGAAACACTGTAACATTGTGACCTTTTTATCAAAGCAATTCGTTCTCCATTCACTATCAGCAGAGTTGGATCCCGTCGCTGACACCAACCGTCTGACGTGCTCTTCACTTTAAGAGTTCAGTACCGTGGATTTGGCAGCAGATCAGAACTGCTCTGTTATTTGTAGGACTTTGATTCCTACTATACTGATGCTGTGGCGTTCTTATACACACAGAGATAAGTAAGTTTGAGAAAAATGGGCAGACCAAACATCATTTCTTCTGTCTGTTGAACCCCAGCCAGCCCTTCTTCCACTTTCTCCTCCTCATAAACCATAGAGAGTAGAGACTGAACAGTTTCAACTCAAAGGACTGCTAGTGTGTTGTTAGGATGTAGAACTCACCGTTTTATACTACATGGGACTTTCCTTTAGGTATTGTACATTACTTGTCGAGCAATACCTATGAGGCATTTACGAAGAGGCAATGTAGTCTTTAAATTGTTAATAAAGGCTGTTATAGGAAGCCATAAGCAGTTGTAACAGCTTATAGTAATTCATATAGTTCACAATTGATGTTATTGAAGTTTTGTATGTCCTACAGTACACAGGTAGACACTGTGTGAACCTGTTATATACAGCGGGTTCAGAGAAACTATTACCAAAATGACTCCTTATGAATCCTTATCACTGCATTTCTAAATATTCCTATTGGTATGTTTCTGTAGTTTCCAGGCATAGTTTAGTGTAGTGTTTTTGACATGAATTCAAGTTAGTCTGACTTGCAGCATACCAAGGCGCATGAATTAATGGTGCTGCAGCTGGCGGTACCTCTCTGGCTGATACGGCGCTCAGTGCCTCAGTCTCCCCGTGTTTAGGTAATGTTGGACGGCTTCCAACGTCCGCTCAAATAGCTGAACATTTCCCCGTTCAGCCTTTTGAAGAGTTGCCAGTGTTTTTAAGATACTCAAGTCTCACACAAGTTTCGGGCCTTTGCCTTATCAACTGCACTGCCCAAATCCATCACCACCTGCACGTCCAGTACCACCTGTTATTCTTAGATCCTCCTCTTTCTGGTTGTAAATCAAACTCCCACACGCTACATTATTATTTCTGACCAGACTGCGAGCTCCGTCTGTAACTTTTCCGTGGAGGTGGGCCCAGTTTAGTCTTGTTGTCATTTGCATTAAGTTGATAAAAAATAGGATTAAATGTAACTTTTTCTCCCCCTCTCTGAGAGTCCCATGTTGCTCCTCCAATATAATCAGCGAAGGTTTGTTACAGTGACTACAGTAGCTAGTATGTTTTGTGTTTTTGTTATAAACTTTTTATATAGCATTGCGTTAACTGAATGGCGGTACAGATATAGCTTAGTCAGTCCTCTGTAGCAGTTAGTAAACAATGGGCATTGTGGAGCACCAGCCCCAAGGCCACCTCTCTCTCTCTCTACTGGATCTTAGTAATAATGACTGTATCAGTCTACTATCCCCAGAGAGAGAGACGCCCCAAAGAGGCTCTTTCTTGTCCAACACCTGTGTAGTTTTTATGTCGTTCTGCATGTGGCCATGCTGTGCTGATGTGAACTGACCTCGGTGGTATCCGCAGATAGTGTAGAAGGGAGTCAGCAAGGGCCTTAACGGCACCAGTACGAGTACGAGAGAGTGTCCGATTATTTATGCTGAGCATGTGAACAGAGGGACATTGTTTTGAAGCAGACTTTGGGGGGTTTCAAAAGCGAGTAGCCTAGCGTTGAGCCAGTAAACGAAAGGTCGCTGGATTCAAATCCCAGAGCCGGCAAGGTGGAAAAATCCGCCGTTCTGCCCTTGAGCAAGGAAGTTAACCCCCAAAAACAACTGCTCCCTGGGCGCCGATGACGTGGACATCGATTAAGGCAGCCCCTCCCGTACCTCTCTGAGAGGGGTTGGGTTAAATGCGGAAGACACATTTCGGTTGAATGTATTCAGTGTTACAACTGACTAGGTATCCCCTTCCCAGTTAATGTAGTTCACTGAAGACGAAAGCTGATTATAGAAGACAGTGATTTATTTGAAAAAGGGTTTTGTGTTATCTGTCAGTTGTAACATCTGTACAGGTTGTTGCAGACTGCTCTCAACAGCTGTCCTCTGCACTCCATTGAAGTGAGGCCATATTCTCTCCATGTTTACAATAATTTGTCGCTTCAAGTGCTGTCTGTTTGCTCAAGGCGCCAGAAGCATATTCAAACTTGAGTGTTCTCTGCCATGGATTAAAAGCAGAATTTCTCATTTTCTCTAAGGCCTCTCAGTGGACCTCTCAGTGGACTTAGGCCACAGATGAATCAAATGACTGAAAGTCGACTGGGGCTATCAATTAGTGCAGAGCAAATGAAGTGGCCCAATGTTCTACCTTGAAGTCCATCGTTCTCGAAGGAACTGAAGGGTGTGGAAAAACAAAATATTTTCTGGGTCAGCTGGATCACTGTGTTTCTTGAGACTGGAAAGCACTTAGGTAAAAGTCTGTCAGGTGTTATTTGAAGATCATTTGTTGTTTGTAGAGTAAAAATGCATTGTATGGCCCTGGGAGCTATTACTCCTCTTTGCTATTTTTAAGAAATGCCAGATCGGACATTTACAGAATGCCTAGGAGATCCTCTGGGATAGGAAAACCTTTGATACAGTTTTTTTTTTTTTTTTTTAAATAGAGTGAAAGGGTATATATATATATATATATGAGAGAGAGAGAGAGAGAGAGAGAGAGAGAGAGAGAGAGAGAGAGAGAGAGAGAGAGAGAGAGAGAGAGAGAGAGAGAGAGAGAGAGAGAGAGAGAGAGAGAGAGAGAGAGAGAGAGAGAGAGAGAGAGAGAGAGAGAGAGAGAGAGAGAGAGAGAGAGAGAGAGAGAGAGAGAGAGAGAGAGAGAGAGAGAGAGAGAGAGAGAGAGAGAGAGAGAGAGAGAGAGAGAGAGAGAGAGAGAGAGAGAGAGAGAGAGAGAGAGAGAGAGAGAGAGAGAGAGAGAGAGAGAGAGAGAGAGAGAGAGAGAGAGAGAGAGAGAGTCAAGGTGGGGTATTGTGTCTCAGTCCTTATCGGACATCTAAAGAATGATCATGATTAGTCGGCCCATTGATCAGAACACAAAGAACAAAAAGATGTTCATCAGAGTCCAGTTGTTGCATTCATGTTTTAAACAATAAGTATGTAGTTATTGCTAGAAATCAATCAAATATGAAACATTATAGCATTAAGCTGTGAAACCATAAGGGACCGGGGACCAAGCCCTGCTGCACACTGCTAGAATGAACAGCAGTTTGAATTGTCTCATAGCTCTGTCTTTATTTCCCCAGCCTCAGACGACTCAGCCCTCCAATCTTATTTCCAACTCCCCTGTTGATGGTAAGATAAAGGACTTTGACACAGTGACTCTTCCTGACATGACAGGCTTTTTTTTCTTTCTTGCCTTCTTCCCCGAGTTTAAGAGTTGAAACGTGGGTCAGCAGCTTTTAGCAGAACCCCAGACTAGAATTCCAGATGGTGGAGTCAGAAACTATCTCAGCTCATCAATTTAACGGAGTGCTGCTGCATATATCTACGCTCGCTCGGGCCAAAGCTTCCGGCCACACCATGGCCCCAACGGAACAAATTGAGACATATCTTGTCTAATTGGTTACATGATGACCACTATGTACCCTACAAGGAAGCTGTCGAGGGTGAAATGATGCTGAGTGCATATTTCCGTTAGGAATCCCAAACTCTGACACGTCATCCTACGGTATTGACTGACCAAATGTCCATCTAGGCCTATGGCAGTTTTCCAGTGTATTACTGAACATTCTTCTATACCAAGAGGAAAGTTGACACCTTTAAAAAAAAAAATGATCAGGGAAATATTCCCTGCAAGAACATTTCTGGAATGTAACAAATTGAGGCAGTTACTGAGAATCTACTTTTTTTTCCATTGTAAACAGAGATGGTGGCCATTTTGAGTTCACTTTCATTCACGTCTACTGTTTGTGTCAGTGTTGCCATGAGCACTGAGGGGTTGGCAAGATCGGAAGCAGTGGAGATAGATCAAAAACAAGGACTACATAAAATACTTGTGATTAAATGCAACAACACATATTGGGGTCTATTCAGGGCCGGCGCTAGCCTTTTGGGGACCCTAAGCAAAATTTGGTTGGGGGGCTCCCCCACCTCGCGTGAAAACATTTAATGGCCCCCTCTTGACTGTGGAGAGAAACATGTAAAGTTCATTTCCTGCCTAGAACCAGCCCTGGGTCTATTGGTAACATTACCAAACATGTGTTTCTTTATAAATATGTTTCTTCATTAACATGCTTTGTTTCTCCCAAAGTTGTTGTTCCAGCAACGACTGATTTAGCTATCGCGACTGCACGCCTAATCTCAGTTTTTGCCATTTTTTTTGCAAAACAGACATCCCGCATTGTTCAAAGCCATTTCACGCGCTAGCCTACCATCACCCTCAGACAGGCCCTGTTTCCAATGTGTTTTATGCTATAAGCACTTTTCACAAAAATCTCTGTTTTTCTAGGAAATGCAGTGAGTCACTAACTCTAACTACACAAACACTATGCTGTGTTTAGTTTTCTCTCTGTGTGTTGCTGTGTGTTTTGATGGAACTCTGATCCAGCATTCTGCTGTGTCCCCCAGCCTCCAGCAGGCTAAAGCTGGGTCACCCCGGCTATTTATTACTGAGCTCAGTAAACTCACTGAGGAATACCAACCATACAGACACTGGGCCTGACAGATTCCTGGGTCTCTGCCTTGTTTTACAGTTGGACACTGCTTATTGGGAGTTATGATGAGTGAGGAACACAGTGTGCGTGGGTGTGATGTGTGTTTGTTTATATGGGCAAGCGTCCTTGTTTGTGGGCGTACAGAATAGGCTTCACTCCCAGGTGAAGATGGCCACTAGTGGATTCCTATTCTCTCCCTTACTAAACATCTTGGATTGGATTACAGCAGAGATGGGGTTGAAAGGGGGAGTTGGTGCACTGTCCCAGAAGGGAAAGTAGCCTACTATTTTTGCTGAAGCTGAATGTGCGTGATTTGGCAAAAGTTAATGTGATGTCCTTACAAGTCATTACTTTCTGTATCCACTTTTTCACATTCTTCACTTTGCTGGTTTACAAAGAGTATTATAGACAAGGATCTGATCATTCCTCTGGGACTTAAAATGCATCCATTTAACTTTCCTGAAATGTACAATTCCTGAAATTCTTAACTAGCCGAGATAGGGTCGGGGTCATGATCACTCATCGTTGCAGAAAGTGTCTTTTCGTTGCTCTCAGGGGTCGGGATGGTTTGCCCCATAATATGGCCGCTGTCTTCTTAACTATAAAAGCGCCAACATATTTTATCATAAAAGCGTCAGCGGAGGTCATAATTGGTAATGGCTGCAAATTGACACTGTCTGTCAAGCAGTAACACTTTTTATTTTATTAACTTTTTATAACACAAATAAATGGTTTAATGCCCCCAAAATAAGCATATATTAGAAAAAAAATGAAATGTATAGCAAATTGGATGTTTGAAAATAAATGTTTTTGTATGGTTTTCATGTTTTGCAAAGTTATTTTGATGAATTTGATCCATAGCCACTTGTCATGGACATTTTTCTGGTATACATTCAAAGTGTTGGATTTCTGTGATACTCAGAGGCTGAGAAATTGTCGATTGAGCTAATCTGACATACATGTACCAGTACAACCTAAAATGGCCACCGATATAGGCAAAATGAGCTCATCTGCCATGAGACTTTTAGCTTTTAACTTTGGAATGCTTTGGGCTATCAACTCAGTTCTAATTACATCTGAAATATGCAGTGGCGATTGTAGCACGTACATCTTGGTGGGGGGAAAGTGGGATGCATGCCAGCAAAGCCACTACACAAGACAACACAATACATCAATTGCACTATAGCGGTCACAAGCGGTACCACAAACTGTTAGAGCATACATAAAGCTGTCCCAACAGCAGTCCTAACATCAAACCCCTGCTACACCTGGCTATCAGCGGAGCCTTGTCTGGCAGCAACAGTTCATTGAGCCTCATTTATTGCCTTTCAAAAAAACATAGCTGATATGTCTGACTTGGTTAAACAAATGTGGTTTCTAATGACAATTGAGATGTACAAACTATGGCATAAGGGGACGAGAAGCGGATTAGAGGCAATCTGTAATTCCGATTAAGACATTAATGAGCGAGCTAGGACGGACGCTGTCAATATAACTATTTGTTTAGCACTTATGAAATGTACGGAGACAGAATTCAGAACATGGGACGTTCTTACAGTGTTCTCCCTGTACACCAAGTCAGAACCGTAGGATAAATAAAGGTGGCATGTAAGCAGACAATGAAAGCTCTTACAATATTCGATGATTACATTTCTCTGAAACAGGCTATAGGCTACATGTGCACCACCAAGTCAGAATAGTAGGCGAAATGAAGAGAGGTAAATATACCAAATTATTAGGGTGAGGCATGTGGGCTCCTAACATCTTACTACACAACATACACCTGGTATTATTTTCTTAGCTACAGGATACATATCTCCCTGGCATATTACAACATTTATGCAGCAGTATACAATACATTTTGGACTCACCTTGTTGAGCTCACTTGAACAGGAAGGTGGCGCGGCAGTCCTTCGTGGGCAACTTTTGTCATCAAAGCCTGGTATTCTCTGGGTTTATGGTGCTATCAAGACAACTGGGAACTCCGGAAAAAAACAAGATCGAATCATGATGACGTCATTGATCTTCAGGTCGTAGCTCTTGAAAAAAGGCCGGATTTACAATTCCGAGTTGGATGACCTTTCAAAACCTATTTTCCCAGTCGGAGCGTGTTATTTCCCGACTTCCCAGTTGTCTTGAACTCGCTGAAGTCAAGTCTTCGCAGTTCCTAGTTAACAGTTGTTTTGAGCACAGCACAAATCATGCTTCATTGACAGCATGGCCAATGTTGAATGTTTATCATTTTAAACTTGGAAACAAGCCCCTTCATCCCAGATTTGGGACCACACAGCCACTGTCACTGATTCCTTCCAAACCACTCATTGCTGAATTTACGATTTCCAACTTGTTATGTAATGTTTATGGCCAATGGCCGATGAGCACCAATACGTTTTATCTATAATTTCTCTTCATTATTTCTCTTCATATGAGAAGGATTAAAAAGGATTTGCCAGTAAATTGTCGACTTGATTCATGATGATGACTGCTAGCTAAGATTTTGAAAGTATGATGTTGACGTGATCAGTCCTTTGCCTTAATGACAGCTTTGCAAACGCTTGGCATTTTCTCAACCAGCTTCATGAGGTCACCTGGAATCCATGCTGACTTGCCTAGTTATATAAAGGTTAAATAAAATAATAAAAAATGCTTTTCCAACAGTCTTGAAGGAGTTCCCACATGTGCTGAGCACTTGTTGGCTGCTTTTCATTCACTCCGCGGTCCAACTCATCCCAAATCATCTCAATTGGGTTGAGGTCAGCCGATTGTGGAGGCCAGGTCATCTGATGCAGCACTCCATCACTCTCCTTCTTGGTCAAATAGCCCTTACACAGCCTGGAGGTGTGTTTTGGGTCATTGTTCTGTTGAAAAACAAATGATAGTCCCAATAAGCGCAAACTAGATGGGATAGTGTATCGCTGCAGAATGATGGGCTCCTGTATAGCTGCTCTGTGCCAAATGTTGTGCTTGTATCACAAAGTGCACTACGGAGTCAACGTTTTCAGTTCAGCCACACAACACTTTTTTGTTGTAATTTTTACCCACTTTTTCTCCCCAATTTCGTGATATCCAATTAAGATCCAATTGTCATCTTGTCTCGTCGCAGCAACTCCCCAACGGGCTCCGGAGAGGGGAAGGTAGAGTCATAGAGTCATGCGTCCCCCGGAAACATGACCCGCCAAGCCGCGCTTATTATTAACACACGCTCGCTTAAACCCAGAAGCCAGCTGCGCCAATTTGTTGGGAAGAAACACCATTCAACTGAAAACCGCAGTCAGCCTGCAGGCCCTAAAACAGACAACGCTGGGTCAATTGTGCGCCACCCTATTGGACTCCCGGTCACCGCCGGTTGTAATGCCGCAACACTGCGATGCCATGCCTTAGACCGCTGCACCACTAGCGAGGTCCTACACACACCACTTTTATACAAAAGAGAGACATTTTTCCAAACGGACCCATTGCCGCTTTTAGAGTTAATTTTGCAACCTGTGGATGGGTTTTGCGTGGCCCCTTTTTAGTAGGCTATAAGAAGATAAGACCTGGCCATATAGACTACTCTCTATTCGAAACGGAATTATCCGTGCTGAAGTATGCTAGAGACACATTAATCATCTTGTGAAGTTTTGTCTAGTTCCCTACCACAGCGGCTGCCATCATCAGATGCATGGTAACATTGGTAGGACAGCCTAATTAAATAGCCTTCCAAATCCTATCGCTGTTACAGTGGGAGCATAGAGAAGATGTTGGAGTCTTTCCGAATGCGCAAAATGTATTTATGGATTGAAAGTAGAGAGGTAGGCTAGGCCTACTTGTTTTGTCTTTCAGAATATTTATATGTTTAAAAAATATATATATAACTAATAAATAATGCATTTCAATGTGTTGCCTTGTCATAGCGCCATAACACATCATTTACACTGGAAGATCATTTGAAATGTATTCATAATCAAGGATGTATTAACAGTCTATTTTGGTCTCAGGGTCACAATCCTTTTTTGAAAGAATTTATGCAAATAACCCATGTCTAGAAAATGTACTTCATCATCGATAAAACATTACTAATATAAGTGTAGGCCTACTACAAATTTGAAGCATAGTTTGTAATTATTAATACACATATAATAGAATATAACAATATAATGTAATAGTGCTTTATTAGTAGTAGTTTTAGTATTAGTAAACTATTAGTATTATTTTTCTACTTGGATGAACTTTTAGCCATTGAACTAAATTCAACTGGTTCGATAGACAGAGGTTCCTATAATGTTTAGAGATACAGTGAACGAATTAAGAAAAAATACAGGGATTATAGGAATACATTTAGTCAAAACAATTCAGTTTCAAGTTTAAATGTAACGTGCACAAGTACAGTGAAATGCCTTTCTTTGAGTTTGCAAGAAAAGCATTTGACTGCACTTGTGCATATGACATTAAAACTTGAAACTTAAATATGCCAATCAGAAAATAATTGACAAAGGCACCTATATCGAAAAACGAATTGTGTTACTTTGTATGAGCCGCTTAATCAATGTCAACACATATTCAGGCTATGGTATCATTTCAAGAGACGAGAATGTCACTCCATCGTTTATATGTCGTGTTCAGGTACATTTTCTGTTCGTAAATAGAGGGCTTTTAATTGCATTCATGATATAAAACCTAGGCTACGTGCAGTGACAAGGCATGAGCAACACATAATGTATATCCAAATCACCGAACCAAGAAAACATCCTCATCACGTCGCACTACATGAGAAAGAGACGCTGATTTCATTGCGTCAACAAGAATGTAACTAATTTAAGTGTATGTTCCAGTTTTAAATGACCAACAATGTGAGATGTGAGATGATGTTGTTATTTCGAAAGCACTGCCTACATTTTGTTGTTCTTTATGCGGTACTATTAAATAGGCTATGTGTCAACATCACACATATATTCTAATGGTTGGTAAAGCTGATTAATAGATAGAGGCCGCCCCAGGAATAAGTTAAACAAACAGTAGGTATAATAATTCCAAATCTAACTTTTTTTGGCAACATCCAAAGATTCAGTGAATAATCCTGTTCAAGACAAATCAAGCAGTGATATTGGTACTCACAACTTATTTGCACGTGCTGCGGAAGGAATATAGTGAAGGGATGTACACTCATCGTATTTCTAAATCCACCAAACTATTTCAATTTAAGTGGAACTCTCTCTCAGTCACTCACTCTCTCACTCTCTCACTCTCTCGCTCACTTTCTCTCACACACACGCGCACGCACGCACGCGCACGCACGCACACACGCACACGAAAACACACACACACACACACACACATGCGCATTCATCCATACACACATGCTGATCAAGTAGACAGCAAACCCGGTTCCAAACAAACAGATAAAGCAACACCTCATGTCACGATGCCTCTCCCCTGTTTGACCTAGATATTCTGTGTATGTCGGCTATGTTTCATGTTTTACATGTATGTAGCTCTGTACTTGAGCTGTTCTTGTCTATTAATATTATGCATTATGTCATGTTTCATGTTTTTTTTGTGGACCCCAGGAAGAGTAGCTGCTGCTTTCACAACAGCTACTAGGGATCCTAATAAAATACCCCAAATCACACAAACAGGCCCATTTAGACTTACTGCATGGTGTGAGCGTACACAGAGAGGTGTTTAGAGTGAGGGGCTGAGGAGCCATACTGTCAATGAAATGAAGCCAGCTTCTCATCCCTCTTGCTCATTGGCCTTGGCTCCTCCTCCAGCCTCCTCACTAGGTCTCTATTTGAGCTCTGTGGGCTCTGAAGAAAACAGACGCATGAGTAAAGGAATAGAGGGCTACTCCTCTCCTCCTCTCCTCCCTTCCCACTTTTTCTCCTCCATTCACCGAGCTGAGAGAACACTCCCCAGGCTGGACCTCCAGACAGCACCTCTCTCTGTCCACACAACAAAAGAAACACCATTGTTTCACCTTCGTTTGGGGGCAACTGTCTGTGTTTCCCTAGATACAAAGATTGCCGTCTTCCTATGTTACAATGAGGCTTTGTTGGGCGTGAACTTCCACAGAACCAGGAGCCGGGTACATCAGAACGCCGAAGAAGACTTAGGTCCATTTTCCGAGCGACCCTGTCGGGGTTTTGGACAGACTGGTTTCAGGGTGCGGTTGCTCCGCCAGAGATGGGCTCAGATGTGCGTGATCTCAATGCCCTGCTGCCCCCGGTGCCATCCTTGCCAGGGGGGAACGGGAATTGTACCCTGCCCGTCAGCAGTGCTCCTCAGTGGGGCCCCGTACTGGACTTCCACACTGGCACCCCCTACAGCTCGCTGGCACCCCACCCCTTCATCAAGCAGGAACCCAGCTGGAGCTCTGGAGACCCCCATGAGGACCCCCACTGCGGCCTGAGCGCCTTCACTGTGCACTTCTCCGGCCAGTTCACTGGCACAGGGGCCTGCAGGTACGGGGCCTTCGGGGCTCCCCCTCCACCCAGCCAGCCCCCACCAAGCCAGCCAAGGATGTTCAGCAACGCACCCTACCTGACCAACTGTATGGACACCCAGCCCCCCTCCAGGAACCAGGGTAAGATGAACCATAATCATCTCTTCTGGAGATTAGTGTAGTGAAGCGTTACTGTGGTTGCACGAAGACTTGATATTAGGTTAAATACGATATTTTAATTCTCAGAAAGAATGGATTTGTTCCGTGTTGTTCAAAGTAGTTTTAAGGAGTTACGTTTCTAGTCCTGTAATAATTTTGCGAATTTATGCTTTTCTTATGATTTGACTATATTCCCTGCCGACACTTTTTTTGCTGACTCTAGTGATGTACATTTGTCTGTAGTTCACGATCAATAAAGAAACAAATGATTAATAGATACACCTGGAGAAAAAGGTCCTATGAACAGTAAATGCATTCGTCATTGCAAGGAAACTTGTGTTTTGTTATGCTATTGTATAGTGTGTCAGTGATACTCACTGATCTTATTGTCAGCACAATTCAATGAAAGTGTGTTGACATGAGTTTCCAATTGAGAAAATCTCTGCATTTGCTATGCTCTTTTCTTTATTACCTTATCACAATTTTCACAAACTTATGATTGATTTAGCAAGTTTATAATTAGTGCGTTGCATACATATATATATATATATAAAAAAAAAAGTTTAGTGCCGCTCACTGAACTTAGTACTGTTTAAATGATTTACCAGTAGTATATTCCGCTGCAGTGAGTCAATTTCATAACGAATGATATTATGCATTACTGACATTGCTTCTAGATGAATGTGCCCTATTAACAAAGTGTTATTTCAAACAGAATAGATTAATTTCATCACGAATGGATGTACAATTTGATCTCTGAAATTGTAATAGCAGTAGCTGTGTTGTAGTTCAGCTGATCATACAGTTGCCAATCCTCATACAACCGCAGGACTCTTAAATATTTGATTATACTAAAAAAACTTGTGTTTTTTATTTATTTTTACAACTGAATCTCAAATACAAATGTTTAAGAGTCCTGCGAGAGGTTAATATACATAGCTACTGAACGTTCAGTATTATGCTGAACCATTCATTAGCCATGGCATTAGGCCACTGAATAGGCTATAGAAGAGTATGCTAATGTGTTACAAATTAAGGGGAAATGGCTCAGTGATGACAGAAAAGGTCATTATTTTTTAACTTGTATTATGACATGAACTAATCTCAGTAGAGTTCCTTAAATCAATAAAGTTTATCTGAAGCTGACCAATTGTGAGTGTGACATATACTTGGCTTCTGATTTCCAAGAAAAAAAGAAAAGATTATTATGCCTCAGTTTACACTTTGACCTGAGCTATTTATAATCAAGCTCTGGGATTTCTTTTTAGGGCTGTTGGGGGTCACCAATGTTCACACACCAAATGTAATCAGTCTGCACTTTTAACAGAGGATTAATTAGAAATAACATCAGTTTCAAAGGGCTCGTCCAACCTTCAACCCACTTATCACACCCCTTCTGTGCCTGGCCAGGCAGTACAAACAAGCATGGCTCAGACTCATGCGGGTCACTTTCACTAGATACTAAGACAATGATGGTCACTGAGGGAATATCCACCGTAGTCATGCTGTGTTTACATTTAAAATATGAAACTTGAAAGTCAAAACGAGTTAGTGTGAGGACAGGTATTTTGTGTGCAGTAGTGTCTGTGCCATTAAAGTGTACTTGTGTGTGTGTGTGTGTGTGTGTGTGTGTGTGTGTGTGTGTGTGTGTGTGTGTGTGTGTGTGTGTGTGTGTGGGAAGTTTACTTGAATGGAAGCCGAGGAAAAGAGAATAGTCTAGTTAAGGTATTATAGTAGGGACTTTCCTTGAACAAAATTATTAAAAACTGCAAATATTTGTATTACCCTTCAATGGGTTATATTACCCTTCAGAACCCTTTTTGTTATGTATAGTATTTTTTAATTAACGTGTTGTTTCTAAGTATCATTCTGATATTCCAACAGTCACACAGTTTTATTGTTGACTTCCCTTGGTTTACCATACTGGTTGACATTTTTAATACACGGAAATTCTGTAATAACTTATACAAGATTTGTAGGCTACTTCTTGACCCGCTTTTTCAAAACGAACAATAAAAAAAGACACTTATCGAAGTACAATTACTGGGAAAATATAGATGGAATTCCGAAATGGATTAATATCTATACAGTCACTGTGATATTAGTTTTTATTGTTGAAGGCACAAATTTATAGAATTAGACACTTTGTATCTGACTATTGATCAATTGGGTTACCGGTTGACAATTCACAATTCTGTAATATTTTAACTCTTTGGGAGTCAGTAAAAACTCTTTACAATTTATTATTACATTGATACTATACTGTAAGTAATACGCATAAGGCCGTGGTTCAGTGATTTACATTTGACTACTTGTCCTTATAATAAATGGCTTGTGAATGATTCATAATCTTTTCAGCAAAAGTAATAATCAGACCATCAAATAAATTATTACAATTAATGTGCAACGCATTATATTTTAGAAGATATATGCAGTGCCTTCGGAAAGTATTCAGACCCCTTGACTTTTTCCACGTTTTGTTACATTACAGCCTTATTCTAAAATGGATTAAATACTTTTCCCCCCTCATCAATCTATACACAATACCCTATAATGACAAAGCAAAAACAGGTTTTTAGAAATGTTTGCTAATTTATTAAAAATAAAAAACTTAAATATAACATTTCCATAAGTATTCAGACCCTTTACTCAGTACTTTGTTGAATCACCTTTGGCAGCGATTAGAGCATTGAGTCTTCTTGGGTATGATGCTACAAGCTTGGCACACCTGTATTTGGGGAGTTTCTCCCATTATTCTCTGCAGATCCTCTCAAGCTCTGTCAGGTTGGATGGGGAACGTTGCTGCACAGCTATTTTCAGGTCTCTCCAGAGATGTTAGATCGCGTTCAAGTCCGGGCTCTGGCTGGGTCACTCAAGGATATTCAGGGCTGGTCCCGAAGCCAGTCTCACAGTCCCTGCCGCTGAAAAACATCCCCACAGCATGATGCTGCCACCACCATGCTTCACCATAGGGATAGTGCCAGGTTTCCTCCAGATGTGATGCTTAGCATTCAGGCCAAAGAGTTCAAGCTTAGTTTCATCAGACCAGAGAATCTTGTTTCACATGGTCTGAGAGTCTTTTAGATTCCTTTTGGCAAACTCCAAACCGGCTGTCAGGCCTGATTGGTGGAGTGCTGCAGAGATGGTTGTCCTTCTGGAAGGTTCTCCCATCTCCACAGACAAACTCTGAAGCTCTGTCCGAGTGAACATTGGGTTTTTGGTCACCTCCCTGACCAAGACCCTTGTCACCCGATTGCTCAGGTTGGTCGGGCAGCCAGCTCTGGGAAGAGTCTTGGTGGTTCCAAACTTCATCAATTTAAGAATGATGGCGACCACTGTGTTCTTAGGGACCTTCAATGCTGCAGAAATGTTTTGGTACCCTTCCCCAGATCTGTGTCTTGACGCAATGTTGTCTCGGAGCTCTTCGGACAATTACTTCTACCTCATGGCTTGGTTTTTGCTCTGACCTGCACTGTCAACTGTGGGACCTTATATAGATATGTATGTGCCTTTACAAATCATGTCCTAGCAATTGAATTTACCACAGGTGGACTCTAATCAAGTTGTAGAAACATCTCAAGGATGATCAATGGAAACAGGATGCACCTGAGCTCAATTTCGAATCTCATAGCAAAGGATCTGAATACTTATGTAAACAAGGTATTTCTGTTTTTTTACGTTACCATTATTGGGTATTGTGTGTAGATTGCTGAGGATTTTTATTTAATTAATCAATTTTAGAATTAGGCTGTAACGTAACAACATGTGGAAAAATCAAGGAGTCTGAATACTTTCCAAAGGCACTGTATATGGCAGAAAATTCTGGTCACTTCATAGGTGCATTTGGTTTTCTTCACATCCCGCTCTACTGCAGTGCGTAAAGCAGACTGGTTCAAGGTGAGGACACTACCACACAAACTCCCTGGGCAGTGCCCTTCACTATGCCCCCTTGTGTCCCAGACCAGCCCAGGAGGCTACCCAGCCCTATGTAAGCCTACTGTAATGGGGATCATTCCTGTCCTCCTCTCCACTGTCAAGACAGAGATGAGTGGAAGACAAATAGAGCTCTTTAATGAGTTTTGAGTAAACCCTGCTGGGGCGCTGGTGAAAGTGGCTGTGGTGTGCACTTACTGGCGTCGGTGTTGGTTGGTGTGTGATTGATGAACTGGTGCTCCACCCTGGGTCAGACATAGACATGATTAAGCCTTGAACCTGGTGTCAGCCCTCCAGTGTCCTGCCACAGTTTGTTTTCACTCCGGACGCTTTCACTCTCACCCCAACGCAGGGGCAACTGGAGTTTGAGGAGGGAAGAGGAAGGTAATTTACTACCCATTCAATACAAAAGGTTATGGTTCTGAATGTTAACGGATAAGCTAAATCTGAATTTATAAAGTAACTTTTCACATGCAAACATGTTTTTACGTACTTTCCATGGTCTGAAAAACCTTGATATTATTAATTTAGTTTTTCTAAACCGCTCTTCTTTGTCTTCACAGGTTACAGTGCTTTCGATGGTACCAGTAATTACGGTCACACTCCCACACACCACTCCTCCCAGTTCCCCAACCACTCCTTTAAACATGAAGACTCCCTCGCTCAGCAGACCAGTATGGGTAAACAGCACAATATTCTCACCTAGATTCCTGCTTGTGTGTGTGTGTGTGTGTGTGTGTGTGTTTGTGAGCGAGCGAGCGAGTATTAAAATATATATGTGTGTAAACACGTGTATTGTGAACTCCATACTCCTCGCCTAGGGAGTGGCCTCCATCTTAAAGTCACTGCGAGGTTAAGTCTTACAGTGACCTTCACGTCAGTGTCCTAAATCACTACCATCTTGGGTTTTTCATTTTCCTTTTCTTCATCCATGGCCCTCCTGTTAGTAAACGGCTGAACGTGTGTTGTTAATTTTATATCTGTGATGTTGTAAATTTCAGACTCTCTTCATGGAAATGATAACTGTAGGAAACAGCGATACAAGATTGTTGGAATGTTTAGAACTGCCCTGGGACCAATTCACAATATGTGGAGGCAGAGCCAAAGCAGAGATCCTTCATTTGCGCTTTGAAAAAGCAAAAAGATTCAGTGTGCTTTACGGCTTCAAAGAAGAGCCTCTTGTTTGTATAAGTGCTGTGTACATTCGGGCCACAGGTCACAGGTTTCCTTCACAATTTCCATTTCAGGATAGTTTTTCTTAGAGAAGGATCCATTCGTTCAGAGATGACTTCCCTGAAAAGCTTTATAGCTAATGTGGCTCTTCTTTCTTTGACCCATACCCACATCACTCGTAAAACGGCAAAGTGCTTCAATTGAAACATTTTGTTTGTTCACGCACAGAAAGTGAACCATCAGACAAAAATGTTTACTATTGTTACTCTCTCATAGCCGTGCGTCTGGGTCGTCGAGAGAAATAAAGGATCGGGGAACTCACTTCCAGTGTAGTCGTGAAGCTGTCTTTTATCCTTAGGACTGTCCCATGATACTGTTTAAATTCTCAATCTGTCATGTGTTTAGTTGGTGGGTGATAATTGAGATGAACAGTAACGGTTTCATTTGTCTGCTTGTGTAGGTGAGCAGCAGTATCCTGTCCCTCCACCCGTGTATGGATGTCACACCCCATCAGACAGCTGTGCAGGCAGCCAAGCACTACTGCTAAGGAACCCTTACAACAGGTAGGCGCTCCACTACAGTTGCTTCACTTGTTCTTACCTGACATCACATCCCTGCCACTCACCTTAGCCCCATCCTTATCAGTCCCATAAGCCCCATTCGAATAGGCCTACCACTCACCTGTCATCTATTGCCACAAAGCAGCAGGCTGACAGGCAGAAATCTTACTAAGGAATCCTGTTTGTAGTGACTATCGTCTTGTTAACGGTAGCTAGGATGCTCTAAGGACAATCTGTACAGGATGTTCACCTGTGTAGTAGTCTTAATCTGGCCAAGGTTGTGCTTGCCCTCAGCCAGATTGTCTGCTAAGACAATAATCAGCAGCATTGTGGTTCTAAAATGTCACGCTGCCATTGAGCACGCCCAGTGGCTAGAGGAAGTAAAGTAACAGGGAAAGGAAGTTGGACAGAAGGAGAACATCCTGATTTTCAGTCAGGAAATTATCAAAATAAAGCCATTTGTCGACATTGTACTCTCAAAACCTTCCATTGGACTAAATCCACCGCAGTCCTTCTTGACTAAGAATAGTTTAATATAAAAGCACATTTACCGTGTTGTGTTCACGTTGAAAGTTAGTTGTCTTGCGGAAAAAAATACTTCAAGTAGATGGTATGGATGAGGACCATGTCCAGATAAACTCCTAACAGTTGTCAAGACAGAAGCAGTGCTCAGTAGGCCAAGATAAACAGTGTAATCCACTACTGCTTTTCCAGTCTTAGACCAATGTTGAATTCTTCCTAAAAAAAAAAGTAGCTCACTGTCCTCTGAGTGGAGAGAACCCCATTGTAACCTCGCACAACTGTTAACCAGTGGTAGAAAAAGTACCCAATTGCCATACTTGAGTAAGAGTAAAGATCCCTTAAAAGAGAAAATGACTCAAGTAAAAGTGAAAGTCACCCAGTAAAATACGACTTGAGTAAAAGTCTAAATGTATTTGGTTTTAAATTGACTTACGTATCAAAAGTTAATGTACTTGCTCAAATATATTTAAGTATCGAAAGTAAAAGTAAAAGTATAAATAATTTCAGATTCACTATATCAAGCAAACCAGAAGACACAATTTTCTTGTTGTATTATTTTACGGATAGGCATACTCTAATACTCAGAAATAATTTACAAACAAAGCATTTGTGTTTAGTGAGCCTGCCAGATAAGAGGCAGTAGAGATGACCAGAAATGATGTGTGTGAATTGATGTGTGTGAATTGGACCATTTTCCTGCCCTGATAAGCATTCGAAATGTAACGAGTACTTTTGGGTGTCAGGGAAAATGTATGTAGTAAGAAGTACATTATTTTCTTTAGGAATGTAGTGGAGTAAAAGTCAAAGTTGTCCAAAAATATGAATAGTAATGTAAAGTACAGATACTCCAAAAAACTACTTAAGTAGTACTTTAAAATATTTTTACTTCAGTAAAAAACACCACTGCTGTTAACTCACTGGTCTTGAGACGGCACAAAATTAGCTTGCATTCCTCGAATAGCTTTAACATTTTGTTTTCAGCTCAAGGGAACATAAAGATTCAAAATAAGAGGATAGTAGATAATGGGAGTGTGTTAGACATGGTCTGGAAGCCCATTATTCAGGTTCTGCTCCTCCTGATATCCTCCTGATATCTGTTGGGGAAGGGAAGGGGCTGGGAATACTCAAATCAAAGCCGCTCTCTAATCAAATTCCTGGTACCAACAGCTCTGTATTTATACAGTGAGACTGCAGTTATGCACTTTCTAATGATTTGGAAGTACATTAAGTAAAAACAAGCTAGGAACAAGGTTTCTTCGGGAAGCGCTGGTGTAGAGGATGAAGACTGGTGTCCCCCCCCCCCCCCCAAAAAAAGCTCTAGAGCACCTTGAATCAAAATACCCAAACATTTGGTTATTTTATCAAGATAGTCTCAGGTGTGTATAGAACTTGTCATAGAGGACTTTACCTAAAGTTCACAGTGTACCAGTGGCAATTTTAGCATGTAAATCTTGGTGGTGCAAAAAAATATATTTTTATTATGTATGCCAGCAAAGCCACCACACAACACTAAACAATACATTAATTGCACTAGAATGGTGACAAACGGTGACCAAAAACTGTTGTGTATGGGCCTACATAAAGCTATCCCAACAGCAGTCCCAACACCTTACCACTGCTACACCCGGCTATCAGCGGAGCCTTGTCTGGCAATGAAACAGTTAATTCAGCCTCATTTACTGTCTTTTAAAAAAACATAGGCGGACTTGTTTAAACAAATGTGGTTTCTACTGACAATTGAGATGTACAAACTATGGCATAAGGGAAAGACGAGCGGATTAGAGGCAATCCGTAATTTTGATTAAGATATCAATGAGCGAGCTAGTACGGATGTTGTCAATTTAACTATTTGTTCAGCACTTTTGAAATGTACAGCGACAGAATTCAGAACATAGGCCGTTCTTACAGTATTCTCCCTGTACAGCAAGTCAGAACCGCAGGATAAATAAAGGGGCCATATAAGCAGACAATGAATGCTCTTACAATATTCAATGATTCAATTTCTCTAAAACAGGCTATAGGCTACATGTACAAGTGCAACACCAAGTCAGAATAGTAGGCAAAATTAAGATTATTAAATTATTAGGGTGAGGCACATGGGCTACTAACATCTTACTACATAGCATACACTTAGTATTACTTTCTTAGCTACAGTATACATATCTCCCTGTCATATTACATCATTTATGCAGCAGCAAACAATATGTTTTTGGACTCACCTTTTGCTGTAGTCACTTCCTTCCATACAACTCATTGTTGAATTTACGATTTCCAACTTGTTGTGTAATGTTTATGTCCGATGGCCGATGAGCACTGATACGCTTTATCTCTAATTTCTCCTCATTATTTATCTTCAAATGACAAGGATTAAAAAGGATTTGCCAGTAGATTGTTGACTTGATTGATGATGATGACTGCTAGCTAAGATTTTGAAAGTATGACGTTGACATGATCAGCTACTGTACCTATAACGTGATGTTACATCATTATATCTGTGGCCAATGACCTTGAGCCTTCTTGGATGGGCACTTCTAATGTATCTCTATGTTAGAGCCCAAAGGGCTCGAATTTTCGAGGTCTCCCCTTAGACTTCGCAGTGTCGTAGTTTCCCCATGAGTGACAGAACACTGAGCCAATCATGGCACACCGCTCCGTATTTCCTGCTGGCTTGCCCCACCACCACCACCATAGAAAGCACTGAGCTGGGCTGAAACACCTGCCTTTTGGAGCTGCATCATTCAAGAAGAAAAAAAGAGACCATGTTTGTGTGCAGCTTTATTAACTCAATAATATATATATATTTTTACATTGTTTGCAAACTGATATGTGACACGTATTAATGCCAAAATAACATGCAAAACAGGCAAGCCCCACCCCATTTTTTGCCAAAAATGTGGGGCTCAAAACAGGCTCTGCCCCACCTACCCTGAATGACGGGTTGCCACTGCAGTGTACTAACAATGGGCACACCCTCAAGACTGAACTGTGACACTTTCTGTCATCCAAATTGCTGAATTGATTTGAACTAAAAAACTACAGCCTAAAAAGTCAAAACTCTTCTGAGCACTGTTGGGGTAAGTCGTGCCAAAGGGTTAGTTGAGCCACCACTTGTTTTTAGAAAACCATACACAAAATTAATAATGTGACCAAATATTTAGGAAGAGGTCGTAATTTTATGGAGTCTGTGAAGGAATAAACCACATGGAAAAAGTGGTAAGCAAGTGAGGTAAAAATAAAACGGAGTTCAATTAATTTATTGTGTTATAGGTTTCAAGATGCTTGTATCTAAACCAAAGTAGATCGTTGTAAGACAGTTGGTGTCTCTGTAAGCTATAATATGAGGTCTTAAACCTAGCATTAAAGTGCATCCTTGTAGCTGTGTGGGCTAATAGTCAAAATGGTTGCTTTGGTGTAAATTGTGCCATTTGGCAAGGGGCAAGTTGAGAAAATGGCTAATCAATCTACCCCATACAAATGATGATTACATTTAGTCAGTTTTATGCATAATATGCATAGTATTTTGAAGACACCTCGCATTTGCGTGATTAGTCATGTTGAAATGATGAAAAATGCCATCCTCAGTTGGGTGCGCCCCCCTCTAGGGCTAGGCCACAATTGAAGTGTTTTTTCCCCATGCGTAATGCAAGGAATAATCCCTGGGATATGACGTTACACCTGGGCCTGACCTATTGTTAAAAGTGTATTATTTTGTTTTTACAAAGTGTTTAGAAATGAGTCCCAATGCTTACCCTGGCCTTAAACTCAATTTACCTCGTAAGTTGTGCCAAGAGACCACTTTTTTTTTGGACAAGCTTTTTTCAAATTTGTAATGTTTACACGAATTCTGATTATTTCCAGGGATAGACAACATCCTAAAATATGTGTATATATCTTTGATCAAAATAATACTATGTTTCCCTTGACGGAGTGTTGCTGAATGTAATAAATGACTCTAGATACTCCACTCTCCCTTATTTTATGTAGGTACCAAACAGAGTGCAGGCTACTACGGTCAATGTGCAGGGTACCAGGCACCAGAGCATCCCAGCGCAGTGAGCTGTTCCTGTGGTATGATAAAACGATGTGATGTCAGGGGCGGCAGTGATTTACATTGACATTTTAGTCATTTAGCGGACGTTCTTATCCAGAGCGACTTACAGGAGCAATTAGGGTTAAGTGCCTTGCTCAAGGGCACATCAACATGTTTTTCACCTAGTCAGCTCGGGGATTTGAATCAGCGACCTTTCGGATACTGTCCCAATAAATCAAAAGTATGCGTTTGGGAAAGCACCTGGCAGGTTAACTAATGGTCCTGGCGTCTGATGCTTAGTAACGGATTGCTTATTTGGTTCTGAGTGATGGAGGGCTGTAATTATTTGTGTGGGAGGATCCTCATTGTGCAGTGTATTCAAGAGCCGTTACCCAGGATGCACTTGTATAGATGGGGCCAAATGTTATAATCCTCTCTCTTGTGGCGCTTGTCCACACTGAAAACAGTGGTGCCACCGCTGGACGTCCTCGCCCGAGGAATACATTCCTAGCGGTGACCATTTATATCAAATGGCATCTCAGCCGGAATGTACGGCAACGGAACCCTGTTAACACGCTGGCTTCCACCATTAAGAGGTATGTCGACATGACCAGTTCCTGTCATCTGAAGAACTCCTATTTGATCTGGATTAACAGTCGTCAATCTGCACTTGTCTCAGAATAGCAGTGGGGGTGGGTGGAGGGGGCGGAGGGAGGGGGCGGAAGGGGCGGGGGTTGGGGGGCTCCCTTCATTAAATCACACGTTTGACCACTCACGGGCATTGCTGAGGTATTTGATTTTGCGGCAGAGTGGGACTCCACAGGGGCCCTGTCATTTCTCACTGAGGTGATTGGAAAGGAGAAAAGACCTCGTATCACAGAAGTCGCATACGGGTTGCTTGTTGTTTTACCTTAGCAAGTTCAGGTTGTGCCTGAAATG
The DNA here is from genome assembly GCF_002021735.2 of Oncorhynchus kisutch. Lineage (NCBI taxonomy): Eukaryota > Metazoa > Chordata > Actinopteri > Salmoniformes > Salmonidae > Oncorhynchus > Oncorhynchus kisutch. The sequence continues at coordinate 45,441,943 of NC_034177.2, forward strand.
GTGCTTTCGGATGTTTTCCATGCCTGTGTGTGACCCTGATATGTTAAAGGTGACAAGCCATGATAGTGAGTCTAGGATCGTTTCAGAGGGCTATTTCTAGTTGAGGGGGAAACATCACTTTTTCTCCTGCTTTAGTGCTGTAATGAAAATATCCTCCTGCCTTCTTGCTTTCTTGTCATTTTTAGTGGCCCTCTTTTTCCAACTCCCTTTCCATCTCCTCCTGAACCTCCTCTCTTTCTGTTTTCGCCAGGTATCGTGTGCAGGTTAAATTAGCTTCTCTGTTTTGTACCTTCCTGTGAAATGTATCCTGCTATAATTTTCCCGTGCAGGGCATTAGCCTTGACCACAGTGGGACATGTAATGGAGGGGAAGGGCCCTGCACTGGGGAGTAGTGGAAGTGGATCAGTACACAATGGGATGGCTTTCCCCCTGGGATTCTCCAGCCAGGGTTACAGAGGCAGGGCTCAGTTAGACTGGAGGGGAGGGTCTGACCCTTCCACCACCTCCCCGAAAAAGCCAGCAAAGGCCGGGGTGACTGAATGATTAATCTGCTGCTAAATGAGAGGGACTCTGGTGCTTAGGCTGTGGAAAATCAGACTTGGAGTCTCATCTCCAGGGACTCACGCCAAAGTATGCAATGTGCCTCTTCCAGATAAACGCCACCACTCCCCCGTCTCTCTCCCCAGGCCCTGTCTCTCTCCCCAGGCCCTGTCTCTCTCCCCAGGCCCTGTCTCTCTCCCCAGGCCCTGTCTCTCTCCCCAGGCCCTGTCTCTCTCCCCAGGCCCCGTCTCTCTCTCCAGGCCCTGTCTCTCCCCAGGCCCTGTCTCTCTCCCCAGGCCCTGTCTCTCTCCCCAGGCCCTGTCTCTCTCCCCAGGCCCTGTCTCTCTCCCCAGGCCCTGTCTCTCTCCCCAGGCCCTGTCTCTCTCCCCAGGCCCTGTCTCTCTCCCCAGGCCCTGTCTCTCTCCCCAGGCCCTGTCTCTCTCCCCAGGCCCCGTCTCTCTCCCCAGGCCCTGTCTGCATACATTAACGTGAGCTTGAGGTGTTTAGCTCCACAGTGAATGAGTGAATGAATGAACTGTGAGGAGATTTATTGCAGCATGCAGCTTGCACTGTCCCGACTCCGGCTATCCTTGGAAAGAGTAGAGACAAATACAGCCTTATGCCTTCTCAACCATCTATTCATAATTTAACTGTACAGGATACAACCCCCTCCTTCCATGAAATACAAAAATGACGGACAGTTTTGTAAGACTAATAATATAACGGTATTGCCATCTGGTTATTATGAAACTAGATGTGACCCATAGCTGCCTTGAAATAGCTGCAGTGTGTGTAACTGAACCAACTTGAATGAATACTTTCGGGGGGCTACCTTCGTCTTTTGAGGGGTTAATAAGTGTTTAGCTAAAATTGCCATTTCTAAATTGAATAGTTTTTTACCTCATAAAATAAATAGGTTAGTACACAATGGATGGATAGCACACAATACCTGACCTGTGTTTGTTATTTCTACATATACCACAATGGATCATTGTCCTTTTGTGCTACTGTATGTCCTTATCCTGTACGTCTATTTGATTGAGAGTAGTGTGTGGGTGACAACACGTTTTGGCAGAAAGTCTTGCGGTGTTAACCAGTTGCTCTTTGATTTACTAAAACAGGCCCTTATTTATGGAAGAAAAATAAGTTAGTATGCAGCTTGAATTTGTGTTAATCCAGGGTTAGAGAGAGAGGCCAGTTACCGCCTAGCCGTATGAATAAATCTGGGAATGACAGGAAGTTAACCATTAGTCTTTCCTCCAAGTTCCACTTTGGATGCTTTAGGTGAATATACTGCACTGTGACCCGTAGAGCAATTTGCCCCTATGTCAAGACAAGTTATAGCTGGTGATTTTGCTGCATTTATTTATTGGGAGCTTTTACCTGCTGTGCATGCTATTGAAATACAATGCCAATGCAACTTTGCTGAACTGGCTTACACAGATAAGAGTGGGAAACGCTTAAACGACAACGTTTATTTACGAGTGGGAGACCCTTTCTTAACAACTTTCCCCTATATTTCAGGAGTGGGGCCGTTTACGGCAACATTTTACAGTACATTTAACGGGGTGGAAGACAATAGCCATTCATCCTACGATTCATCCTACAATACATCCTACAATTCATCCTACATTTTCTTGCCTTTCACTCAGTCCGCTCTTAAAACTGCTGAATGCTCTTGAACAGTTTTTATGTGAATTGTAATTTAGCAGACAAAATAGGAAACGGTCACATATTTCCTCACTAAAAATGCTCTTGTGTCTTTCTCTCTGTGGACAGCCATGCTACGGGCTATGAGAGTGACCCCAGCAATCCCATGGTGTATAGCTGCAGCACCCAGTACCGCATCCACACCCACGGAGTATTCAGAGGCATACAGGTCAGTTCTGTCCTCTCACGGCTTCTGAGTTCGCATCCAGGTCACACACTCTGATTCCTCTCTCCATACACATCTTTGCTTATGTGATCAGGGCCAAGGTCGGGACGTGGAGCACAGACGAACACTTTCTTGCATGAACACACATGTACACACACACATGTACACACACACATGTACATACACACATGCACACACACACACACACACATACACACACACACACACACACACACCCTAAATGCCAGCACAAGGTCATCCTCTACTCCCGAGCTCCAGGCACTGCACGGGTGCTGGCAGAAGAGGAGGAGGTGGGAGAGACTAGAGAGATACAGTACAGGAGGGAGAGAGAGAGAGCGAGAGAGAGAGAGCGAGAGAGAGAGAGAGCGAGAGAGAGAGAGAGCGAGAGAGAGAGAGAGAGAGAGAGAGAGAGAGAGAGAGAGAGAGAGAGAGAGAGAGAGAGAGAGAGAGAGAGAGAGAGAGAGAGAGAGAGAGAGAGAGAGAGAGAGAGAGAGAGAGAGGAGAGAGAGAGAGAGAGAGAGAGAGAGAGAGAGAGAGAGAGAGAGAGAGAGAGAGAGAGAGAGAGAGAGAGAGAGAGAGAGAGAGAGAGAGAGAGAGAGAGAGAGAGAGAGAGAGAGAGAGAGAGAGAGAGAGAGAGAGAGAGAGAGAGTTAATAGCCTGACGCAATGAGCAGACTATGCGAGAGGAAGCAGTCCTCTGCCAGAACAGTTGAGACATTTAAAAGGCATCTCAGGATGAAAAGGGACGAGGAATCACTTTCAAGAAATCCATTAGCAATAAAGCCACAGGTTCCTTACACAGGCCCATGTTAATAAATCATTAGCTCTTCATTAATGTCCGTCAGCAGCTTTAAAGCACAGAGAGAGCAGAGATTCTCCAGACCTATTCCCGTTGAAAAATGGGAATTTTGGTACTACATCCGTCTCTTTCTCCCTTCTCATTGTTCTCAAGTGAAATGAATTCAGTAAAACCTCATTCACAAAATGAATCGCATAAGTATGCTTAATCACATAAGTATGCAAAAGTACACTGAGTGTACAAAAACGTTAAGAACACCTGCTCTTTCCATGACATGGAAGGTGAATCTACTATCCTTTATTGATGTCACTTGTTACCTCCACTTCAATCAGTGTAGATGAAGGGGAGGAGACAGGATAAAGACTTTTAAGCCTCGAGACAATTGAGACATGGATTGTGTATGTGGGCCATTCAGAGGGTGAATGGGCGAGACAAAAGATGTACGTGCCTTTGAACGTGGTGTTAGTAAGTGCCAGGCGCACCTGTGTCATGAACTGCAACGCTGCTGGGTTTTTCACACTAAGCAGTTTCCCGTGTGTTTCAAGAACGGTCCACCACCCAAAGGCCATCAAACCAACTTGACACAAACTGTGGGAGCCAACATGGGCCAGCATGAACACCTTGTAGAGTCCATGCCCAGACAAATTGAGGCTGTTCAGAGGGCAAAAAGAGGTGCAACTCAACATTAGGAAGGTGTTCCTAATGTTTGGTGTACTCAGTGTATATTTTTTGAAAGTCATGTTCAAGTTGTACGTGGACACTTGGTGCTCAGAAAGCTTTCTATTTGACAATCCCAGCATTGGCTTTGCCCCCTCCGTGAAGTGGGGCGTCTAGACAAGGGACAAGTCAGGCATACGGTAGTGTCATAAAACACTGAAGTAATTTGCTTATCAATAGGCTGCTAACGCTATTTATTAGAGCGCCAGTGTGCCCACAGAGCCCATTACACTAAGCGCCTGCTAATGGACAGCAGATGGGTATCAGGGTCTGGGAGGGAGGGGAGGGAGGGAGGGAGGGGGGAGAGAGGGGAGCACAGGGGGGCACGGACAACTGAGATGGGGTCTGCCTAACGTCTGTGACTAACTGCTTTAGAGAGTAAATCAGTGGCATGGAGTAAATTTGACCAATCATTTTACGGCTAATTCCAGTATAATGAAGCCCCCCTTAGCAAGGTAATTACACTTCTTCTGCCTTTAAAAAAAAATGTGTTTATTATTTTTGAGTTACATTTTGCTGCAATAGACTAGTGGGTAGCTTAGTTACTATTATCTCTTCGTATGATATGTCGTGGTTCTAAACCTGTATCATGGCTCACTGTGTGTGTGTGTGTGTGTGTGTGTGTGTGTGTGTGCGCACGCACCCTTTCACAGGATGTCCGACGGGTGCCAGGTATCGCCCCCTGCCATTGTTCGCTCAGAGACCAGTGAGAAGAGGCCGTTCATGTGCACATATCCTGGCTGCAACAAACGATACTTCAAGCTGTCCCACCTGCAGATGCACAGCAGAAAACACACAGGTAAGTGCCAGGGCAGCCATAGATCAAGCGCTCATGAGACTAACATACCAGTGTATCAGGGATTCAGGTCTCGCTGTACCAAAGCCCTCTCTGTGTTCCCCTGGGCCCTCGCTCCAGGCGAGAAGCCCTACCAGTGTGACTTCACCGACTGTGGACGAAGGTTCTCCAGGTCCGACCAGCTGAAGAGACACCAGCGAAGACACACAGGTTTGCCCTCTCTCTCTCTCTCTCTCTCTCTCTCTCCCCCACTGCTTCTTTTTTTCTGGTTCCTTTTCCCTCTTTTCAGCTTCTCTGCTCGAGCTCCCTCCATCTCTCTGCCCTCTGTATTGTAAATAGAACGCTGTAGCTCGTGCTCCCTTTGGAATGGCTTCTCCCCTGGCCTCTGCTCTACTCTGTCTCTCTCTCTCTGTGTGTGTGTGTGTGTGTATATGTGTGCGTGTGCCTAGGGGTTAAACCGTTCCAGTGCGAGACGTGTCAGAGAAAGTTCTCACGGTCTGACCACCTTAAGACCCACACCCGGACTCATACAGGTAAAACAAGTGCGTAAACTTTGATTTTTCCACATTCTGCTTATTACTTAGCTAGTTACTTCACTTTTTCATGAACAGTCGGTAGGTAACGTCTCAAGGCTTTGGTGGTTTAGTATTCCAACTAATCTACGGTCTGTTATCATACTGGATGAAAATTGGTTAAAAAAAATAAGTCAGTTCATTGTAACAAATTACCTGTTACTGAAAGTGATCGAAAATGATCATAGGCAATTCATTCATCTCTTCCTCCCCTTCAGTAGGTTTAAACCTCAATACTCACTGACAGCGCTCCTCTCTCTCTCTCTCTCTCTCTCTCTCTCTCTCTCTCACTCTCACTCTCACTCTCTCTCTCTCTCTCTCTCTCTCTCTCTCTCTCTCTCTCTCTCTCTCTCTCTCTCTCTCTCTCTCTCTCTCACTCTCACTCTCACTCTCACTCTCACTCTCACTCTCACTCTCACTCTCACTCTCTCTCCCTCCCTCTCTCCCGCTCACTCTCCCGCTCACTCTCCTAGGTGAGAAGCCTTTCAACTGCAGATGGCCCAACTGTCAGAAGAAGTTTGCCAGGTCCGATGAGCTGGTTCGTCACCACAACATGCACCAGAGGAACCTGACCAAGCTCCAGCTGGCCATCTGAGCCAGAACTTAGCCAGCCTCACTGCTCTCAAACATCCTCCCTACATGAGACTGAATCCCCCAGCTCGCACGGGGGAGCAGCAGCAGAGCACGAGGCCGACAACATTGTTCATCTGCATGTTACCGTACAGCCTCACCAACGGACAGTTCTCCAAACAGTGCCACCTAGGGACAGTCCTCTGTTCATACACTCTGATTCAGAGGGTTATTTTAGTAAGATATATTTAATGAGGAAACCAAACAGTTTCTATCGCTTGTCAGTGTTCTATAGATGTGTATAACTTTTGTGCCCATTTCTCAGTTGAAGTATTACAGACTAATTTATTTGATCATACTTTTGTGAATTAAAATCTTTCACTGGAATGATTTCTGGAAAGGGGGATTTCTGGAAAGGGGGACTTTGGTCCGACAGTATCTTCATCATCGCTATTGTTCAGTCCACATCCCTGTGTTTTTGATTTGATCTGCACCGGGTAGTTGAAACATAAAACTACACTATGTCCGCTTTTGTCTGTGATGTTGTCTGTAAATATTGTTTCACTTTGACAGTGGATTTTGGGGCTGTGAGTTTAAACAAATATGTATCGGGCACACTGGCTATGTGGCCAAGAAGTTGTCATATTAAATGATGTAAATAATCAGACTGGACCATGGATTACATTCATATTCTTGCCATGGAAAATGTGACTTAAGTATTATAGTTTAGACTAGACCTACTTCGATAGATCCAGGAAATGCTTTTTTAAGTGTGTATTTCATAAGTCATAAAACAATTCTGATTTTTTTCCTCTGAAGTGTATTATAAATACATTACGGTCTGTTCCCATCTGTTGAAACTGTATTGTTCTTACTGTTTTTATACAGTATATATACTGATTCTGTTGTTGTTGTTGTTGTTATTTTTTCCCATTGCGTTCTGTATTAAAGCCCCCTCGGAGTGTGCACACTGCCTCGGCAGCTGTGTTGGCTCAGGGGCCAGGGTTGAGTTACTTTTGCCTTCACTAACAGGGCTGATCAACCGCGCTCCTGAGACCCACTGACCAGAGCGTAACCTGACCAGGTCATGAGCCCTTGTAAGTCACCTGACACAAGTTACCAGAGGAGGCTTATACTGGCCCGGTCTCCGAATAAAAATAGTTATGATAACAAAATACAACTCTTGACTGTAGCTAACATCCGCTGCTTTCTTTATCTCTGAGCAGATTCTTTTCAAATTCCTTGACTTCTGAGTGAAACAGGAGACGCAGATAAAAAATAAACGTGTTTTCTCTCAAACTCACTGTTCCTTGGGACTATTCATCTTAATTAAGCGGTGCAGTCTCCCTGCACTTAGAAAAAAATACACTTTTAATCCACTATTGTTGTTTTTCAAACAATAAAAAAATATCCACTTTAAGTTGGGAGTTTTTTTTATCGTTCGAAGTCTACGTAAATGCACTGTCAATGTGCAAACAACAAACAAAAAGCTTGGTACAATTTCAAAATGAATCACAGTTAGTTGTAAAACTTTAAAGCAGTGGAATTCAAACTTTTTCAGCTGGGACCGCAGTTATTCTGCCTGGACTCCATTTTTATCCAACAAAAATGTCTTGCGACTTCACCCCCAAATGTAATGACACAACCTTAAAATTGGTAGTTTTCGATTTTTACATAAACAAATCACCTTTAATAATTTCATTAAAATTTTTCATCAAAAGGAAAAGAAACCAATAAATTTACTGAATAAAATTTTATTTTTCTAATTGCCTTTCTCAAAAACATTTGTATATTGTCCAACATAATAATCTGTACTCTTCATTTTTTTTAACCTAAATATATAAATGTTTTGGGTCACTTACAATTTCCTTGTTTTAGAAAGAAAATAGTTTTTTTGTCCATTAAAATAACATCAAATAACATCAAATGTTGTAAATAACTATTGTAGCTGGTAACCAATTTTTATGGAATATCTACATAAGCGTACAGAGGCCCATTATCAGCAACCATCACTCCTGTGTTCCAATGGCACGTTGTGTTAGCTAATCCAAGTTTATCATTTTATAAGGCTAATTGATCATTAGAAAACCCTTTTGCAATTATGTTAGCACAGCTGAAAACTGTTGTTCTGATTAAAGAAGCAATAAAAAGGGCCTTCTTTAGATTAGTTGAGTATCTGGAGCATCAGCATTTGTGGGTTCGATTACAGGCTCAAAATGGCCAGAAACAAAGCACTTTCTTCTGAAACTCATCAGTCTATTCTTGTTCTGAGAAATTAAGGTTATTCCATGCGAGAAATTGCCAAGAAACTGAAGATCTCATACAATGCCGTGTACTACTCCCTTCACAGAACAGGGCAAACTGTCTCTAACCAGAATAGAAAGAGGAGTGGGAGGCCCCGGTGCACAACTGAGCAAGAGGACAAGTACATTAGTGTCTAGTTTGAAAGAAAAGCTATTTTTTGTCCATTAAAATGAACATCAAATTGATCAGAAACACAGTGTAGACATTGTTAATGTTGAAAATGGTTAGAGCGAGTTTGCGCTGTTCTGTGAAGGGAGTAGTACACAGCGTTGTACGAGATTTTGAGTTTCTTGGCAATTTCTCGTATGGAATAGCCTTCGTTTCTCAGAACAAGAAAAGACTGATGATTTTCAGAAGAAAGTGCTTGTCACGTCGTATGTAGGTGGCAGGGAAGTCAAGCGCAGGAGAATTAAACTTGGTATAAATGGAGTATTTTAATAACTTCAAGTCCGTAGTAAAATAAATGTGGGTACAAAAACCCGTCGCACACCAATCCATAAAACATGAACATAACAATAAACAATCTCTGACAAGGACATGAGGGGAAACAGACGGTTAAATACACAACAATTAATGAATGGGATTGGAACCAGGTGTGTAAGAAGACCAGACAAAACCAATGGAAAATGAAACATAGATCAATGATGGCTAGAAGAACGGTGACGTCGATTGCCGAGCACCGCCCGAACAAGGAGAGGCATTGACTTCGGCAGTCGTGACAGTGCTTTATTTCTGGCCATTTTGAGCCTGTAAACGAACCAACAAATGCTGATGCTCCAGATACTCAACTAGTCTAAAGAAGGCCAGTTTTATTGCTTCTTTATTCAGAACAACAGTTTTCAGCTGTGCAAACATAATTGCATAAGGGTTTTCTAATGATCAACTAGCCTTTTAAAATGATAAACTTGGATTAGCTAACACAACATGCCATTGGAACACAGGAGTGATGGTTGCTGATAATGGGCCTCTGGACGCCTATGTAGATATTCCATTAAAAATCATTACCAGTTACAATAGTCATTTTCAACATTAACAATGTCTACACTGTGTTTCTGATCAATTTGATGTTCATTTTAATGGACAAAAAAAAGAGCTTTTCTTTCAAAAACAAGGACATTTCTAAGTGACCCCAAACTTTTGAAAGGTAGTGTATATCGTTTTTTTTGGTGTTTTTTGGTAACCCAACTGCTGTTCCCCCATGACGCCACTAAGACTTTAAATACCGCTGCATTGTGGCCTAGACTCAATCAGATCAAGCGTTAACCAGCAATAGCAGACTGCGGCACAACTGATGCTTTGGTGTTGGAGTTGGAGGCGGAACTGCGTTGGAGCCGTCGGTGAGCAGCTGCTCTTGCGATCATTGTCAGGAAGCCACTTCCGCCCCACTCGTGTTAGAAGCTCAGAACTAAAAAAGTGTAGGCCGCAGAGAAATAAATAGAGAGAAATAGTAATGGTGTCTTTTTGTAGGCACTAACTCCTCCGTCGCTAACTCCTCCGTCGTTCGCTGGACAAAGCCTTTAATGGGAAATGAATGCCGTTTCTGGATAAATGCCGAAAATAAGGTCTGTGGTAAACACAGGCTTAGGAGATCTTGTACTTTTTGTTCAGTCAGATTATCTTCATCAGCTAACTTCACCTTTTGTGAACCTTGAAGCATTTATGCAGTCAAAAAAAAACACATAAAGGCTTCATAATTCACAAAGGTCATGTTAACAGACTGTTATTATCTCATAGAACAGAAACATAAAAGATCTCCTAAGCCTGTGTTAATAACCTCAGACCTTATTTTCGGAGTTTATCCCAAAACCCTACTCTTGCCCTATACATTTTCCCCATAGGAATGGCTGAATGAACCAGAGATAACTCACTTCCGTTTTTTAGGACTATAAGCGGGCGAGCTCTATTACACTCAAATTGAAAAATCATTCAACTAAATAATGAGGGTTTCTATCATCTTAATGGAGGTGCAGATTCCAATGGTAATGTCCGCTTTAGGTATAAGACCGGTGAGACCCTTGTGGAGTTGACAGCTCTGATGCAGTTCCACCTCTGACACCGTCAAAACATCAGCGATGCGGATGTCGCCTAAATGTATCGGATGGTGTTTGACCACGTTGAGAGAATATTGTTGTGGCCATCCTCTTCTTTAGCTATTCGCTTGGCCCCAGCGTTCCGTAAATCAGCTTGACTCTCCACCCTATTAGTCACGTAAAAAAAAAAAATCCCCTGCTATATCTCAAGAGTGACAGTGGTTAATCTCTGTCCCAGATTTCTGCTCCATGGCCCAGCTCCACGGCCTTTGAAGAGAGGTGGCTGTTTTTTGTAACTTTAATGCGGTCCACTTGTAATCGTCACAATAGAGGCTGTATGAAAACCCTCCACTTGGTACGTTCCTTTTAGACAAATGTGGGACTTTCTAGGAGGACAGGGTTGAATGGGATTGGATGCGTTTGACGTTAGTGTAGTGTACTATCGCAGGCCAACTTTGCCGTACTTTATACACGGCATGAATGGCCTTTAGTGTTATTTCTGAAGACGTTGTTCATGAGGTTGACCTTCATCATAAAAGGTCATTAACATGTTTGCATGACTACCCTATGGTCTTCAGATGCGCTAGTCTTCCAGTTTAGCAGACACGAGATGTACAGTATATGAAACACATTAAAAGTAGTGAAGAAAACGCAAACACCTTCAAGCCTCTGGTCCATAACTCGGGCCGATTCTGAGTGACTGTTGATAAAGACAAGAGATTGGCTTTAGGTTCAGGTCAGAGAGACGTCTCCGAGGCGTGCTCCTCTGTGTCAGTTGACCCAAACAAACCGAACAATGAACTGATATCTGAAAAAAAACATGCACAAACATTATAGTGTACATTTGATGTCGCCAAATAGATGCCCCATGTTCCTACAACTTTGAAATCCCTCTTTCGAAATGCACTCTTTTTCAGAATGCAAATGCCGTGGCGCTGTGTCCAGCGATGTGGTAATAATACACATCAACAGTTAAATATTAACCATCCTCATCCCAATGGCTGCAAACTATTCAGCTGATACGGACGCTGTTCAGAGCGTATACAATTTCAAACCTGATCTCCATCCTATTTTCATCACACTCAACCATTCTAATTATATCAACAACGATATATTATATTACATCCCTTTATATATAATAGTGACCTTATTAAACGCACCAAAAGCATTAATTCAAGTCCGATAGGTGATGTTAGGGTGCGACCAGAGTGTGTGTGGTTGGTGTGTTGAGCTTGTAAAGTGCTGGTGGGTGATTCCATCCTGATAAGCCCTTAGCCGCTTCGCTGCTCTGCTGGCCAAAACAGCCTGCCGCGACGCTGACACGTTTACCACCTAGACCAGTTGAGCCAGTCTCAGCCTCTTCGTCGAGCCTCTCATTTGACAAGATTAACAGGGAAACGGGCGATAAATGAACAAAGACACAGGAGGGAATGTGTAACGTCTTAGGCACTCAGCGTCTGATCGGTTTGTTTATTTTGGGGGATAGGCAGTGAGACCAGAGGAGTCTGTCGGCCGTCGGCGGCTTAAAGCCCGCTGCTGAGAATCTGACCCGAGGAGGGTGGAGAGGATATGAAGTATCAGTGAGTTGTAAATCTCATGGAGTTACACTTCTCACCCCCCAACCACATTCACTTATCCCAAAGACACGTGCACTCCAACCTGCATGGCAATGGAGTGCATAAACAGAACCTGTAACATCACCTTGGGGTCAGAGTCGTTTCGTAGCTCTAGCCTCCTTAATTAACCTTACTTGATTACAAATCATCTGTGGATGCTTGAGGATGCTCCTGGGACGCTCCTGGGTTTATGGGCCACAATGCAATGGGAGTTCCTTAGCGCACTACGCAAATACCATTTTCACAAGCAATGGCAACTAAACACTGCCTTACCTGCAATTTATAGAAGCTCTTCCCTTATAACAAACAGGAGAGGGCTGATCAAACACAAGCACATGCAGAAGTGTTTGAGTAAAAATGCTATTTATTCCATTGTTTATAACGCACTTAAATCCTATTATGATTATGAGAAATGCATCACTGAAGATAGAATGGAAAAGTGAAATCGTTAATAACACTCAAATCCCATATTTTTTCTCAGCAGGCAGTCAGTAAGCTGAGCCAAATCACAGCTATAAATCCTTCACAGGAACAAGTGAACCAATGAGGAGAGAGAGAGAAAGCTGGAGAGCGTGAGAGAGAGAGAGAGAGAGAGAGAGAGAGAGAGAGAGAGAGAGATTTAATTTAATTTATTTGACCATGGTTACTGATCAAAACCTTAGAAAAACCTTGATAAAGTACAGGCTCAGTGAGCACAGCCTTGCCATTGAGAAGGGTAGACACAGGAAAACCTGGCTCCCTGTAGAGAAAAGGCTGTGCAACCACTGCACAACAGCAGAACATGAGACAGAGCTGCATTTCCTGACAAAATGTCAAAAATATAAAACAATTAGAGAATGTCATTTCCCCAAATTTGAAACCCTTATTCAAGGTTTCAAATACCTCTCTGATAAGAGTAGGCTCCCCGTCCTGTTGGGGGAGGACCCAGAGAGCTGTGGGTTGGCAGTGCACTACATTGCTGCTTGCCATAAGATGAGGGACAGTGTCTGACAGACAAATCAACCTGCACATGTCCTCTACTGTATGTGTCACGATCGTCATGGGAAGTAGACCAAGGTGCAGCGTGGTGAGCATACATTTTCCTTTATTTGATAATGTCGCCAACAAAAACAATAAACAGTAAAAAACGACCATGAAGCTTATAAGGCAAAGTGCCACAAACAAAGTTACCTACCCACACTGAAAGGAGGGAAAAAGGGCTACCAAAGTATGATTCCCAATCAGAGACAATGATAGACAGCTGTCCCTGATTGAGAACCATACCCGGCCAAAATAGAGAAATAAAACGGCTCTCTTAAGGTCAGGGCGTGACAGTATGCTTATTGTTATTGTCCAATGTATGGTTATTTTGACCCTTGGTTATTGTTGTTACTGTTGTCCCGTTGACTATTTTGATTCTTATTATTTTTATATTGTAAATATCCAAAGAAAGCTTTGGCAATATGCACATTGTTACATCATGCCAATAAAGCACATTTAATTGAATTTAATTGAGAGGAGAGACAGTGAGAGTAGAGAGAGAGAGAGAGAGAGAGGGAGGGAAAGAGAGAAAGAAAGAAAGAAACAAGAGTAAATGAGCTAGTGAGTCTTGGTGTTGCGCAGGCCTCTAGGGTAATGCTGTAATGGTAGGAGATGATACTGTAGATGTTTGGGCCCTGGTACGACTCAGCGCGAAGCAGAGTGCGGCCTGTTCCTCTGGAGGCTGCATTCCTTCAGCTCCTGCTGCCTGTCAGAGACATGGGCCAAGGCGGGGCCGGGGAAGGTGGCTCTGGAAAGGGGGGAATGTAGCTAGTTGAGCCTTAAACTGTAGTTGTGTAGTGCCTCTTTGAAATCATAGCATTGTAATCAGTCACGGCTGTGAAATAGAGATATGTACAGTACCAGTCAAATGTTTGGACACACCTACTCATTCAAGGGCTTTTCTATATTTTTACTATTTTCTACATTGTAAAATAATAGTGAAGACATCAAAACTATGAAATAACACATATGGAATCACTGCCATCTAGTAACCAAAAAAGTGTTAAACAAATCAAAGTAGATTTTATATTTGAGATTCTTCAAAGTAGCCACCCATTGCCTTGATGACAGCTTTGCACAAGCTTGGCATTCTCTCCGAAAACCCGCCAACAGTGCTGCACCAATTCTGAATAAAGAATACAGAGGATTTTGGTTGCACTACATTACAGTGACCTTATTACTGTGTTTCATATTACACTGTAATTATTGTAAATACTAATTGATACACGTTAGTTACAGTTACCTAGGGTTAGTATGGAGGCTATAAGGTTGTGATTAAACCAGGAAGTGCACAGGAATATAGGGTTAGGTAAGGGGACTAAAGGTCTGTTACTCACAAGGGGAACAGGGCGCACAGGTGCATATGACGTCCTAGGCCAACCCAAAACACCTATAGTTAACAAGGAACACCAGACCAAACCAAAACACCTATAGTTAACAAGGAACACCAGACCAAACCAAAACACCTGTAGTTAAAACTTCTCTGGGGTAGGGGGCAGTATTTTCACGTCCGGATGAAAAGCGTGCCCAGAGTAAACTGCCTGCTACTCAGGCCCAGATGCTAGGATATGCATATTATTAGTATATTTGGATAGAAAACACTCTGAAGTTTCTAAAACTGTTTGAATGATATTTATGAGTATAACAGAACTCATATGGCAGGCAAAAACCTGAGAAACAATCCAACCAGGAGGTGGGAAATCTGAGGTTTGTAGGTTTTCAAGTCTTAGCCTATCCAATATACAGTGTCTGTGGGGTCATTTTGCACTTCCTAATGCTTCCACTAGATGTCAACAGTCTTTAGAACCTTGTTTCAGGCTTCTACTGTAAAGGGGGAGAGAATGAGAGCTGATTGAGTCATGGGTCTGCCAGAAGGCCATGTGCTCAATCAGGCGTGCGCCCGTGAGAGTTAGCTCCGTTCCTTTTCATTTCAAAAGACAAAGGAATTCTCCTGTTGAAACATTAATGAAGATTTATGATAAAAACATCCTAAATACATCGTTTGACATGTTTCTACGAACTGTAATATAACTTTTTTGACTTTGTCTGCACCTAGTGCCTGCGCATTTGGATTACTGTACTAAATGCTCGAACAAAAAGGAGGTATTTGAACATAAATTATTGACTTTATCGAACAAAACTAACACATATTGTGGAACTGGGATTCCTGTGAGTGCATTCTGATGAAGATCATCAAAGGTAAGTGAATATTTATAATGCTATTTCTGACTTTTGTTGACTCCATAACTTGGTGGGTATCTGTATTGCTTGTTTTGGTCTCTGAGCGCTGTACTCAGATTATTCCATGTTGTGCTTTTTCCATAAAGCTTTTTTGAAATCTGACACAGCGGTTGCATTAAGGAGAAGTATATCTTTAATTCCATGCATAACAGTTGTATTTTTGTAAATTGATGTGGCTCTCTGCACCTTCACCGGATATTTTGGAGGCAAAACATAACAACGCACCAATGTAAACAGAGATTTTTGGATATAAATATGAACTTTATCAAACAAAACATACATGTATTGTGTAACATGAAGTCCTATCAGTGCCATCTGATGAAGATCATCAAAGGTTAGTGATTAATTTTATCTCTATTTCTGCTTTTTGTGACTCCTCTCTTTGGCTGGAAAAATGGAAGTGTTTTTGTGTGACTAGGTACTGACCTAACATAATCGCACGGTATGCTTTTGTCGTAAACTTTTTTGAAATCTGACACCGCGGTTGCATTAAGGAGAAGTATATATTTAATTCCATGCATAACAGTTGTATTTTCATCAACATTTATGATGAGTATTTCTGTAAATTGACGTAGTTCTCTGCACTTTCACCGGATGTTTTGGAGGCAAAACATAACAATGCGCCAATGTAAACAGAGATTTTTGGATATAAATATGAACTTTATCGAACAAAATATACATGTATTGTGTAACATGAAGTCCTATGAGTGCCATCTGATGAAGATCATCAAAGGTTAGTGATTAATTTTATCTCTATTTCTGCTTTCTGTGACTCCTCCCTTTGGCTGGAAAAATGGCTGTGTTTTTGTGTGACTAGGTACTGATCTAAAATCCGATGATTGTCTCGGTAATGTGTTTTCGGACCTTCCCTTGGTTGTATTCTGTATTCTCGCGGGGCAGAAATCTCAGAGACCAATTGGTTCTGATTTACCACCCCAAGATATTCCTGAACAACGTCTATTTGCACCCCTACTGGATGGAAATTACAAGTGTAATGGCTGTGCTCAATGCAATGGCACTTATAAATGTAGATCCTTCAAACACCCACAAACAGGGAAATCGATCCCAATCAAAGGGGTTATTACGTGCTCCACTAAGGCAGTTATTTATCTGATTACTTGTTCTTGTGGTAAAAATTATATGGGTAAAACAAAGCGCAAATTAAAAGTATGTTTCTCAGAGTATCGTAGCACCATTAGGTGCAAAAACTTGACTTACCCAGTTGTGGCCCACTTTTTGGAGGCAGGCCACTTGATTTTGTCTCTGCGTTACATTGGCATCGAACTTGTCACCTTCCCTAGGAGAGGGGGGGACCTTGATAATTTATTGTTAAAATGAGAGGCTGCCTGGATCTTTAACTTAAAGACCCTTGCTCCCTTCTGTCTTAACGTAGACTTTGATCTGAAGCCATTCTTGTGATTATTGTGACTTTGCCATTGTAATTGTTTGTAAGCTTGTGTAGTCTAAAATTAATTTATGATCGTATGCTCTCCATTTGTTTTTTGTATGCTGTTCTTTGTATGACATTTTAATATTTGAGAATGAACCAATGATATTAGGCCACTCTTGGCCATGATTACAGACACCTGTATATCTTTTGACACTATATAAACGAGTCATCCCGCAGTGTTTGTGATTATACCCTGATGAAGACAGCTTGGCTGCCGAAACGTTGGATATTCAATTTGGATTACATTTGGATGAAAAATTCTCCTTTATTTTCAAGTTTTCTACTCCGCTAGCCAGCACCTCGCCTAAATAGGTGCGGGTTTCTTTTTCTTCTTGGTACTGAACTAACATAATCGCATGGTATGCTTTTGTCGTAAAGCCTTGAAATCGGACACTGTGGTGGGATTAACAACAAATGTATCTTTAAACTGGTGTAAAATACATGTATGTTTGAGGAATTTGAATTATGAGATTTCTGTTGTTTGAATTTGGCGCCCTGCACTTTCACTGGATGTTGGTCAGGTGGGACGTTAAGCGTCCCATGTACCCTAGAGAGGTTAAGAAGGAACACTAGACCAAACACCTATAGTTAACAATGAACACTTCAAAACCAGTCAGAGTGGCTAGGGGAAAGGGTCACACAGGCCACTTCAAACTCCTACCAGAATAAAAAGAGCTGCCCTGTAGTACTTCTAATGTTAAGGGGTAGGGTTGAGGCCAGGGTTAGGGTTGAACCAGGATATGGACATGAACGAGGGTTAGGGTTAAGGGTTTGGGTTGAACCAGGATATGGACATGAACTAGGGTTAGGGTTAGGGTTGAGGGTTAGGGTTGAGGGTTAGGGTTGAAATAAGAAGTGGACATGAAGTCAGTGTGTCAGAATTCAGTCGGAATCTGCAGAACATTGTGAAACACATGGAGAGGCACAACAGTGGAGTCATACCCTCAACTTGGACTAGAAGCTGAAACAGTATATGTCATGGAATGTTTGGTTTAATGTTGGAAGTGCACATCTCTGTTTCAGGCCCAAGCAGAGCTGCTCTGCAAGCCTGTCCTGTGAGTTAAGGGTGATGAGGGGGTCTGCCCCGTTCCACACAGTAAAACAGGCTGACAGAAGAAAGCAAACACACAGGAGATGACATAAAGTGCTTTAGAGAGGTCAGTGCTGCAGCTGCACCACAGAGGGAAGAGGGTGAGGTGCTTTGGGTGCACCTCTCCAGTGGCCCCTGAAAGTGTCAGTTAACGTAACCATTTAGATGGCAGGACTCAGGAGAGAAGAGAGCCAGGTTACTGCACACACACACTGTCTGATAATTCATCCCCCCGGTCTAAGAGAAGGGAACAGAGTGATCAGAGAAAAGAGGTTTGATTTAAATGCCTTTTTTCTGCTCAGGTATGGCTCTTCCTCTCTCAGACTGGTGGGTGCTGGTCCTTCTCAGGGCCTTCACTGTGGCACCAACTTTCCTCTGATGAATGACTTCATCTGATGCAGTGAGTTCACCACAACAACAAAAAGAAGTTGTTCTCCCTCACGCAGCGTTATTCTCTCAGCACTGTTGTAAAATGAACTGTTGTTTCTTGAAATAGAACGGCGAAGAATATATGATCGGAATGAAAAGTGGGATAGAAGAGAACATTCCTGAATGGATTATTTCCCAGTGTTCCGTGTTATAAAAAGGCGATTAAATCATGTAAAGCCTTACATGTGAATATAGTATATCAACAATGATGGTGGGATCTCAGTAAATAAAGGACAGATATATCCACTCCCGTGTCATGTTCCAATACCTAAGGGAGACGGGCCCCGAAATATATGGGTTATGGCCTATCTAGATTCTGCTACAGTGGTCCGTGTGGAGTTTCATTACTTCCAAGGAGATAGTCCAAAAGATTAAGAACAATACGTTTATTTAGAAAGTGAAACACTCTTTTTTTTGCCTTATCCGGTCCATGGTGTATTAACATAGATGGGAAATATTTCACATAATAAAAACATAAACTAGCCTAGATGTGTTCTCTTGGGTGATGAAATCTTATAAAAACATCAAGCAGAACCTATAAATAGATTAAACAAATATTTTAGGATTAATGGTAAGATAAAACATTTGACTGGCTCTCGAGATTCTGAGTGACTATCTGTAGGCGTACAGGAAGTGCAAGTATAAAAAAAAGTAGTTTGCGGAATTGATTCATCAATTTGCTGATGTTTCATAACTGAAAACTGCCAAACTTTCTAAAATGTTTTATGACATTGGGGAACACATTAGGAGGGATCTTAGACCATTCCTCCATACACAATCTTTCCAGATCCTTGATATTCTTCGTCTGCGCTTAGGGACTGCCCTCTTCAATTTCATTTTCAATGGGGTTCACGTCCGGAGACTGAGACGGCAATTGCAAAATGTTGATTTTGTGGTCAATTAAACATTTATTTGTGGATTATGATGTGTGCTTGGTTGGGGTTATTGTTTTGCTGTAATATCTTCCTGGTAGAGGCAACCAGGTTTTTGTCTAAAATGTCATGGTACTGGGTAAAGTTCATGATGCCGGTGACCTTAACAAGGTCCCCAGGGCCACTGGAAGCAAAATAGCCCCATAAAATCAAAGATCCACCAACATATTTTACCATATGAGTTCTTTTCAGCTTATGCATGCTTATTTTGATGCCAAACCCACTACTAGCTCAAGCTCTATTTTAATGTGATCCAACAAATGTAAATGCCTGGAGTTTGCTAAAGGGTCTTGGCACTTGGATTGAAACCGGTACAATGGTCAGATGACATGAAAATAGAGCTCTTTGGCCAAGCACACCGGTGGTTGGTGTGGGGTCGAAATAAGGATGCATATGCAGAAAATAACCCTATTATCTAAAAAGATTGGCCACTGAACAATGCACACACACACAAAAAAAAGGCTCAGTCATTATCCTTGCAAGATGAGGGGTTGAAAGGTATTGAAAAAAGGGGTGCCTATAACTTTGACCCCTATCTTTTTTAGAGGAAAATTTGATTAGTTCGAATATCTTTATCATAGTTTGAAATAATAGAATTGGAGTGTCGTAAAGTACTACAGTAAAAACACTTTAAGGGATCGGTGTCCCTAAACCGGGACGGTTGTTGCTAGGGTGCGCTAATGTGACTAGAATGACGTTGTAAGTAACAGCCAACTTTCCAGGACATAGACATGTCTTATACAGGCAGAAAGCTTAAATTATTGTTAATCTAACTGCATTCTCCAATTTACAGTAGATATTAGATTGAAAGAAAATACCATGCAATTGTTTTAGGAGAATGTACAACAACAAAACACTTTTATCACGGTAAATAATACATTCATCTCTGAAGGTAAATAATGTACTTACATTCAGTAAGTTTGCTCTGATTTGTCATCCTGAGTGTCCCAGAGATAAAATGTAGTATAGTTTTGTTTGATAAAATCCATTTTTATATTCAAATGTAGAAACTGAGTTTAGCATGGTATTGAACCCCTGCTGCCACTGATTTGGCAGACTCACCAAACACAAATGCTTTGTTTGTAAATTATGTCTGAGTGTGACCCTGGCTATCCATTAATAAAAATTTAAAAAACAAGACAATTGTGCCATCTGGTTTGCTTAATATGACGAATTTTAAATAATTTGTACTTTTACTTTAACTTTTGATACTTAAGTATATTTTAGCAACTACATTTACTATTGATACTTAGGTATATTTAAAACCAAATACTTTAAAACTTTTACTCAAGTGTTTTTTTCCTGGGTGACTCACTTTTACTTGAGTCCTTTTCTATTAAGGTGTCTTTACTTTTACTCAAGAATGATAATTGGGTTATTTTTCCATCACGGTATAATGTAATTTTTGGGGATCATACAATACAGCTAGCATTTGCATGATTTATTTTATACAGTCTTTTTTGCTCATTTTAATAAGCGTGCCAATTATTATTGACCTGACTGTATGTGCCCATGTTCCAACAGCAGGTTGTACAATATATATATATATTTTTGTGCAATACATTTAAAAAGAAACAGTGATTATGAAAAAGTGCTGTAAAATATGTGGAGAGGAGAATTAGCTGAAATCTGATTTAAATAATACAGTACCTGAGAGGGCATGGTTCTCATGTCCTTTGTAAAAATGTATTTTCTGAAAAATTGTTAAAGAAAATCTTTCAAATATATGCAATAGCTCTCTCTAGTGGTGAAAAGCACATCATCACATTTTACCCGTTGTTTTTCCATCCATTGTAAATAGAAGGGACTTATATTGACTGATGCTATAATTGCCAACCCACAGCGCCACCTAGTGCCAGGACTTGAAATAAATTATATATTTTTTATAATAGCGATTGAAACCGACAGATTATCATAAACTCATCCAGCAATTTACAGTGTAAATATCTTTCTCAATTGGTGTTTCTTGTATATTTCCCTTATAGAATGAAAGCCCCATGAGCATAAAACGGATGGTTTGGATCAGGAAGGAGTAGCCCTAAACGTGTGGAGTGTGTTTGTACAGAGCCAAGTGAAAACTACCCAGCAGAGTATCACATTTCAGGGGCACATCCATCACTCTACAGACAGCAGCCACAGACAGCCATTGGCCACTACCTGGGAAGGTTCAAAGTCACATGCTGCGCTGTTTGTCTGATTTATGAACTGTCAGAGGTATCGCATTAACAAGAGATTAGCCTCAACAAGGAGATGTATGATATAAACAAAGTGAAGAGACGACGAGCGGCCAGGGAAACAGTCAGCGGGGAACAGAAGCTAAGGTGCTGGTGGACAGACACACAATGAGAGGCGTATTGGCTATCAGCCAGGGCTAGGTTGTTTGGTTGCTTTAGGCTTGTAATTCTCATTTGGATGTGTGTTGTCTTTATTCAAGGATACTACTATTGCAAGTACGGTTGGTTAAAAGCAGAAAAAAATGTATGAACAGGTTTTTTATTGTATGAATGGCTACTGGTATGATTTATAATGCGTGTGTATTACTCTATAACTGTGTGCATGTGTGTGTACTTGTAGGTGTATGTGTGTGTGCGTGCTCTTGTTTCTTACCATATGTATGTCAGTTCAGTGTGTAAGACAGTTGTTGTTGTGGTAGTTGTCCCCAAGGCTAAGTTGGAATTGGCAGGGGTGCCCCCCCCCCCCAAGGGACTAGGCCCCTGCCAACACCCTCCTCCCTCCTCCCTCCATCCCTCCATCCTTCAGCCTC
The DNA here is from genome assembly GCF_002021735.2 of Oncorhynchus kisutch. Taxonomy (NCBI): domain Eukaryota; kingdom Metazoa; phylum Chordata; class Actinopteri; order Salmoniformes; family Salmonidae; genus Oncorhynchus; species Oncorhynchus kisutch. Next base: position 45,463,709 of record NC_034177.2, read on the forward strand.
CAGCTCAGCAGGATCCTGAGCCCTAGTACTGAGACACCTCCTCCCAGAACCCCCCTCTCCCTCTCCTCTCTGTCTCTGGGAGGTCTCAGCTGTCCCCCTCGGAAGGCACATCAATCCCCCCAGGGGATTTCCAACACTCTGCTAGCTAGGACCACTATAGGGGCCAAGCCTCCACTAACACACAGGCACATAAAGGCCCACCACAAAAGAACCCTGGAAAAACCTCTATCTCTTGCTCTGAGAAAATACTGTGTTGCAGTTGCTCTTTCCCAACCACATGAGAGCAGTGTTAGTCTTTGTCAGAGACCTGGAGTGATGAGTGTAATTACTAACTGCACTGAGGAGGAGTGTGAAACCCTACAATGGTTTATGTCAGGGCACCTGTCCAGTGTGGGTTAAGCATTTATGATGTGTATGGAGTTGTGTGTCAGTTAGTGTGCAGTTCAATACATATAGGAATTATTGTGGTAAAGGTGTTTTAAGTAAAACATGTCCGTGTTTGGAAGAAAGTTGCGTGTTTCAACTTGCCTTTACTTGCTGGATATTACTTTAAAATAAACCACTGACAACACGTACATACACATACATGAAAAGAAAACCATGTGTTTGATGTATTTGATACCATTCCACTTAATTCGCGCTAGAGTCATTTAACACGAGCCAGTTCTCCCCAATTCAGGTGCCACCAGCCTGTTGTAATACGCAGTGATGTGCAGTCAGGGTAGGCGAGGTAGGCAGTGCCAACCCTGTAATAATCTAATAAAAAATAGCTGTTAAGAAAATTCTATAAAATATTGTCATTCTTTTTATATCTAATGTTCTTTTTCTCAACAATTCTAGTGGTTTTTATGCAAAAAAATCTCAAACTTTGCTAAAACTGCATCAAAACCGCAGAAAATGTCCTCAGGTATTCATTGCCTTCCTTTCCAGACATTCAAATACGTTCAAATCGTTGAGGGCGCAGCCGTTCCTGAGTCCAGTCACGGTTAATGGACAGTGTAAGCATAGGCATCGCTGCTTTGCCTAGCTTGAAGATTCATTTGTTGCATTGAGCCGATTTCATATTTTGCGCATTCATATTGCCTAAACATGTTGTGTAGGTATTACCATGGGAAACTGCGCACATTTGATCTGGTCTACATAATGGCACTTGCATCCCTTGAACTGAACAAAGCTAGCTAGCGAACAAAAACAACCTGAGAAATGGACACTATTGCACCTCCAAAATGTTCCAAGTTGGAATAATGTAATGCGCCATTTGGAGGGTGAAGAGTGGAACCTATAATGAAAGTTAAGACCAGACAGAGGCAGCATACAGGAGCTCTACACACAAGAAGTGACCATGACACACAACCACCATATCCCTGATTGCTAGCTGCCGGGCAAGCGAACATTGAGTACTGGACTGTCCACTTGTCTGAAACGTCATTATCAATTAATCCTTTTTTTACCAGACTTTTACACATCTTGGACATTTACTTTTGCTTTGTGTATGTAATGGGAATGACTTGTGTCAGTGTGATAATGGAACCGGATTAGGCATTGGGGACATGTCTCCCAGGACTGGGGCCTGCTGTGTGCATGCCGAATAAAATAATGGACAAGGTGTTCTGCTTTGACTTCTACAACTCTGTCACCAAGAGGTTCACCACAAATGAATGGACTTCATTTACAAGTAAAGGTAGGCCTAAATGCGTTGTCCTTTTTTTTATTTAACTAGGAAAGTCAGTTAAGAACAAATTCATATTTACAGCCCCGTCGATGTGGATGGGGATGTGCTCGGCCCTCTGTTTCCTGTAGTCCACGATCAGTTCCTTAGTCTTTCGGACTTTGAAGGATGGCCCTGCCGTCTCACAGGCTCCTGACCAACTCAGCTATTTATGTGTGTTTTTATGCTGTACATAATGTTTCCGCCATTATCTCCTATGCCCTAAAACAGCTTCTGGACATCAGAACAACGATCACTGACCTCGATATGGACGTTATATTTACCCCTGATCAGGCCCTGGTCAGGCCCTGGACTCGAAAGTGGAGGCAGCGGCGAAAGAGAGACAAGCGAGGTGGCGTCATGATTAGGCTACGTCGGCGAGCATATACCTTTTGTTGGCGAACACACAATCCCAAGAGGGCAAGCTGGACAAGCTCCGTTCGAGACTATCCTATCAACGGGACCTGAACATCTGTAACATCCTATGTTTCTCAGCGTCGTGGCTGAACGAGGACATGTATAATATACACCTCACTGGCTTTTCCAGGCGTCGTCAAGATCGGACGGCAGCCTCGGGTAAGATGAGAGGGGGTGGGGGCTGTCTCTTCGTTAACAACAGCTGGTGTGCAATCTCAAATTTTATGGAAGACTTGAGTTTTTATAATACCTCTTGATAAGATGCAGACCGTACTATTTACCAAGAGAGTTTTCATCAGTATTTTTCGTAGCTGTCTATTTACCACGACAAACTGATGTTGGCACTAAGACCGCACTCAACCAGCTGTATAGGGTCATAAGCAAACAAGGAAATGCACATCCAGAGGAGGGGCTTCTTGTGTTCGGTGATTTTAATGCAGGGAAACTTAAATCCGTTTCACCTAATTTTTACCAGCATGTCACCTGTGCAACTAGAGGCAACACAACTCTAGATCACCTTTACTTGACACACGGAAGCGCATACAAGGCTCTCCCTCACCCTCCCTTTGGCAAATCTGATCCTCCTGATTCCTGCTTACAAGAAAAAACAAACAGGAAGTACCAGTGACATGACAAGCGGATGCTAAGCTATAGGGCTGTTTCGCTAGCACACACTGGAATATGTTGTGCGATTCAACTGATAACATTGAGGAGTTTACCACATCAGCCACCGGCTTTATTGATAAATGCATCGGCGATGTTGTCCCCACAGTGAACGTACGTACATATCCCAACCAAAAACCATGGATTACAGGCAACATTCACATTGATCGAACAGCTAGAGCTGCCGCTTTCAAGGAACGGGACACTAATCCGGACGTTTTTAGAAATCCTGCTAGGAGCTCTGACGGGCCATCAAACAGGCAAAGCGTCATTACAGAACTGAGATTGAATCCTACTACGCTGGCTCTGACGTTCATATGGCAGGGCTTGCAAACTAGCATGGATTACAAAGGGAAACCCAGCCGTGAGCTGCCACATTCACAAGGCGGATTACCAGGACGCGTACTCAGAGCATGCACTGACCAGCTAGCAGGTGTCTTCACTGACATTTTCAACCACTCCAGGACCCAGTCTGTAATACCTACATGTTTCAAGCAGGCCACCATAGTCCCTGTGTCCAAGGCAGCCAAGGTAACCTGTAAATGACTAGCATTCAAATGTGTAGCCATGAAATACTTTGAAAGGCTGGTCATGGCTCACATCACCACCATCATCCCAGACACCCTGGACCCATCCCAATTCCCATACAGCCCCAGCAGATCCACAGATGACACAATCTCTATTGCACTCCACAATGCCCTCTCCCACCTGGACAAGAGGAACACCTATGTGAGAATGCTGTTCATTGACTACAGCTCAGCGTTCAACACCATAGTGCCCTCCAAGCTCATCACTAAGCTTAGTACCCTGGGACTGAACACCTCCCTCTGCAACTGGACCCTGGACTTCCTGGCTGTGGAGGGTATGTGGAGAGTGTGGAGGCAGCTATCTCTTATGTATCTTGGCTACATTGGTATTTACATTTTGGTGAATATTGTTTGTCGATTTTGATTAATAGTCTATGCCACTCTGGTTGTTGGAGGTACAGTATCTGTTGTATGGTAAACTTGGGCTTCATCAAGGTTTATTTGTGAGTAAATGTTGCTTTGGTGCTTACCCCAACCACCGACCTTACCGCACATCACTGCACGCATGCATGCACACACACGCACACACCGTGCAAGTTACAGTTTTTCTCAATCGTGCACAAGCAATTTTTGGATGTGTTAACACTATCTATAGCAGAACAGCAATGATCAAATGTTCTGCTCATATACATATTCAGAACTTCGGATCATTTTCTTGCCTTAGTAACTGACTTGAAGATCTTAGACCACCTTTTGCAAAACTTCACATACAAATGTCATCAGTGAATACTGTAAAGTATTTTGTTCATAGAATATAACACATTGAAATGTGTCATTGTGTTCACTGTTTCCGGCAATCAGTAAATACTACTGCACAAAATTCTACATCAGCCCATTCTACATCAGCCCATTCTACATCAGCCCATTCTACATCAGCCCATTCTACATCACCCCATTCTACATCAGCCCATTCTACATCACCCCCTTCCTAATCAGCCCATTCCTAATCAGCCCATTCCTAATCAGCCCATTCTACATCAGCCCATTCTACATCACCCCATTCTACATCAGCCCATTCTACATCACCCCCTTCCTAATCAGCCCATTCCTAATCAGCCCATTCCTAATCAGCCCATTCTACATCAGCCCATTCTACATCACCCCCTTCCTAATCAGCTCATTCTACATCAGCCCATTCTACATCACCCCCTTCCTAATCAGCCCATTCTACATCAGCCCATTCTACATCAGCCCATTCTACATCACCCCCTTCCTAATCACCCCATTCTACATCACCCCATTCTACATCACCCCATTCTACATCACCCCCTTCCTAATCACCCCATTCTACATCAGCCCATTCTACATCACCCCCTTCCTAATCACCCCATTCTACATCATCCCATTCTACATCACCCCCTTCCTAATCACCCCATTCTACATCACCCCATTCTACATCACCCCCTTCCTAATCACCCCATTCTACATCACCCCCTTCCTAATCACCCCATTCCTAATCACCCCATTCTACATCACCCCATTCTACATCACCCCATTCTACATCACCCCATTCTACATCACCATCTTAATTTAGTGATTGAGGAAAAACTGTAAAAGCTCTGTCAATGTTACAATTTTAGATCACACTGTGTTTATGGCTCTAAAGGTGTGTATATATATATATGTATATGTATATCAATATATTGTAAAGAAAAAACAACTCTCAAATAGAATGTTTACTTTGTTCATCACAATGACTGACATTATCGAGCAAAATATTTTGGAGGCTTGAATAAAACAAAACAAAAACACATTTACATGACAAACAATGCATCATGTTGGAGGTATGTTTTGGCATATGGGACATTTTAATTTGGATGTTACAGTAATTGTAGTCAAATCAAGCTGATTTGAATAAAGCAGGCCTGGGGGATACAAGCCGAGTGCAGAGAGAGGAACATGTTATGTACCCTTCACCTCAATCACCAGATACTAAACTATATCTGTGGTGGCAAAAACCCATGCTTGTCGTGTTTGCAAGTCAAATGAGCCTGTTGTGCATATGCTCACGACAGGTTGGAGTTGCTCATGCCGTGTTCTCTTTATGTTGATGGTGATGTCTGATGAGTCGCAGCGAGGAGTGGGCTGCCCAAATATGTGTTCATCTGTGGAGTTGCTGTGTTTCATTTGTGTAAGCTGCAGCTTTGGCGACCGTCCTAAACCCCTCTCTAAGGGCCTTGTAAAGCTACTAAGCTTTCAGGGCCACAGTGGCACTGTGACAACTGACTCTCTATTACATATGCTTCGATGTAAAGAGAACAGTATCATGGACAAATCAGATGTTCATAATAGATAATAATATTGATGGGTCAGGACGTTGATTTCAACCAAAGCCTATGTTTTCCTACTGCATCAAGGGATTTATAGTCCTTTGTTGTTGTTTCCCCCCCCCCCCCCCCCCCCCCTTCTGAAATATTTTCCCACTCCTCCCGTCCTCTGTGCTACAGTGGTACATGAAACAGGCCGGATGGATGCCCCGTGTACTCGGTGTCTGTGGGGGGAAATCGCATAGAGACAAGAGATTTAACTCTCTCATCTCCGCTGCTCACTGCGACTTGGCTCGGCTTTTTCCCAATTTGGAGGATGAAAAGGATATGCTCTGACTTGACGGTGAAATACGTTAACTCCTAGCTAACTGGGTGATATATTACGCATTCGTAAGTAGGGACACCTACATACTGTATGGCTTTTCACAGCCACGGCCTGGATACAGCCGTTCTAAATATCCGACTCACTCTGTTAAAAAGGTTGTTGTTCTGTAGTTCCTGTTCGTTCTGGTGGAGTTTCTCAGGGTTTTTTTTTAAACAGTGAATGGGTCAAATGGGTCCATAGTCATCACTGACCCCCCCACCCCCCCACCCCCCACCACCACACACCACCACACACACACTTCAGTTCATCTAATAGGACATAGTATCCAGGCATTTAGTTAAATGGGGAAGTCCATATCTCAGCCCGTTCTGGCCTAGACTCTCGCCTCTTGGCATATAATTGGTGAAGGCTGCTATTTACAGACTGAAGGTTGCACTCGCTATCAGAATAATGAATGTAATTCTCCTCATTTATTCCTGTTTGTCTAAGATCCGCCATTACTATTGCCATGTGACGGTCAGCTCAGGGCTTATTTTCACACAGGTACGTGTGGGAAGGTCAGAGTAGTGGACTAAGGCATGTCAACAGATTGGGCTTTTCCAGCCAGCTGGGAAGTGTGCACATGGAGTTGGGAGGGAATAGGCACCAAGAGAAATAGCCGTTGGAATTTGATCATCCTAGAAAGAGATGCAACGGTATATTTTCTGCTTGACTGATCTGCCCTACATACTGGGAGACGCAGATATCATGATTGCAACGCGGAGAAAACAAGTGGCACAGGAGACGGAGCTCAAATGAACATTGTGTTACGGTAAGACATGTAATAAATAACACATGCACTACCTAGTGCCATCAAATGGTTTCAGCATTTCATTTGGTTTTGTATTCTTTTCTTTTTTTTTGTTAAAACCAAAGAATCTTCGATACATACCAAAAAGACCATAGTTGCATGCATGCAGTTCTACGCTACTCGATGCCTAAACGCCTGTTAGGCTTTCAACCCAATTTATAGTCTTGAAGAGGCGGCAATCTAAGTTTAAAAAAACAACCGTGACTCAGATCCTGACCTTTTCCGTTCTTAGGAATGCTCCCATATTAGCCCACTCAGAGCATCACACCCAGCTAGAAAGCACTGCAGGTTTGGCGCGAGGCGAGGCGTGTGCGCCTGTCTAAACGTCTAAATGACAGTGTCCCCCTCTGGTCTAAAACCCCAGGATAACATGAGACTGCTGATGACTCCAGGATTGCTTCCCTGCCTTTGGTAAATAAAAGACGGAAAAACAAGTCACGGTCTAAATTGGCCTTTAAAATATAACCCACTAATTGTGAGAAGTCGTCTGGCCTTGTATCGCCTAAGGGTGGACCCCTTTAGTCACAGATCCCACAGTGTTCATACCAGAGGGGTATGTTGAGTGAAAGGAGGGCATATAGGGTCAGAAGAGTGTTGGATTAATGCACACTTTCAAAAAGAGGGTGACTTCTTAGAGAGGCCCAGAGATCCACTGTTCCTCTGGAGGAGTTGCTATGGTTAACACATCACGCCGCGATGAGAACTGCATGGAGCCTTTTCATTTACACATGACTCCTGGGCACTGTTACCCTGTCCTTCATGTATAATAATCACCCCCATTGCTAATACTGCCAATCAGACTGAGCGGAGACAGACAGAGGGAGAGTGAGTGGGAGGGAGACAGAGAAAGAGAGAGAGAGGGAGAGAGAGGGGGAGATGAAAAGGCAGGGAAGGAGAGAGAGGGGGGGGGGTGAGTAGAGAGGGAACACAGCGAAGAAGAGGAATACAGTAGTGTTTTGGTCCCGATTGAGGCGTTTGGGGATATTAATTAAATGTCTTAAACAAACATCATGGCTGCGGAGGGTATGTGGAGAGTGTGGAGGCAGCACAGCGCTCCATCTGCTGTGTGTGTTTCTGTGTGTGTAGAGGGTCTCTCTGTGGAGGGTCAGGCAGAGCGGAGCATTGTGGTAGTTAAAGTTCAGGAACACAGAGGAACAGATGGGCTCCCCGTCTCTCGGGGCAGGCCAACAGCCTCCCAACGCCTCAAGCCCTTTATGTCTCTCTCTCTCCAAGTTGCAAGGATACAGAGAGAGACAGACAGAGAGAAAGAGAGAGAGACAGACAGAGAGAGAAACAGAAATAGAAATAGAGACAGGGCGAGGGAGAGGGGAGAGAGAGAAAGAGAGAGAGAGGAGAGGGAGGGAGGGAGAGAGGCAAAAATGGGAGAGAGAGAGACAAAAATGGGAGAGAAAGAGACAAAAATAGGAGCCAGAAGAATTTAGCTTAAACTAACCTAGCAAGGGGAGTTAATACAACTAGGTCAAACGACCAAACTGCGTGAGTAAACCGAAAAGGAGCACGGACTCTAACGTTAAAACATATCTTCTGTTTTTTTTGTGTGAAGATTTTTCAATCCATTATTTCAAGCAACAGCAGCGGACAAACAAAAATGGTTGCCATAGCAATAGTGCAGCAGAGCAGCAGCAGTAGCAGAGCCCACAGGCACCATGTCCCCACTCCCCCACAGCGCTGAGTCCATTCTTTACCCTCCAGAGGCCTAAAAATGACACAACGAGGAAAGCTCTTAAACAGCAACGACAAAAGGGGAGGCCAGAAACCCTTTTTGCAAATCCTCTACAAAAACAGTGAGTAAACTCATCTTTCTCACTGACCAACCAAATGCATGGGGCTCAGCAGTCTGCTCTCACCCATCCATAAAGAAAGAGGGAATCTGTAATGGGTGGAAGCTGAAAGTCAAAGAGAAAGATGACCCTGACAGCAACATGATAACAATCAACCTCTACAAGACTGGGACTCTCATGGTGCAAGGTAATCTTAGGCTGTTTGGAACAGACTTTCAGACCATTAAAAGGAGAGAGCAGAGAGAGAGAGAAGGACACCACCTCCCACAAGACAGACTCCACCAGCACCACCCTCATCCCTACTTTCCCCACCCAAAAGGGCACATCCAGCACCTCTCTTCCCACCCCAGGAGGAGAGTGACCACCCTCAGTGCAAAGCAGGCTCAGGCCCTCCTTACCACCATGGCTGCCATGAGGGGTGAGTTCACCAAACTGGAGGGGGAGGTTATCCTGCTGAGGGAGAGCGTGAGCAAACAGCAACCAGACATCCACACCTTGGAGGAGCTAATAACCAAGGTGCGGACAGAGCCGTACAGCAGTCTCGCAAAACAGCTGAAAGAGGTTCATTAAGAGAGAGAGTGGGACTCAAGAGAGAGCTGGCTGATCTAGCAAAGGAGGTGAGAGAGCTCCAAAAAAATCCAGGCAGAGCAGTAATAAGGAGCTGACCACACTAAGAGAGGAGCTGAACAGAGGACAGGCTGCAGGAGCAGCTAGATCACCACTCTGTAAACTGGCCTCACACAGCAGAGGAGCCCACCTCAACCAGCCAGGCTTCCCCAGCCCTGCCTGCTGCACGCCTCCCCCCCAGCCCACAGAACAGTCTCCCACTGACAGTGGCACCTGCACAGACCAGCCACACCCCAGCCCCCACTCTACCCCCTCCACTCCAGAAGAAACACTGTCTGACATCGTCCTGTTGATGGACTCAAATGGGAAGTTTGTTCAGGAGAAGAAACTTTTCCCTCGTCACAAATGGAGAAAGGTGTGGTGACCAACAACGCGTAGTGCCATGGAGCTGCTTGATAAGGCCCAGCTCGGGTCACCAAGCCATGTAATCATACACACCGGAAGCAATGACCTGCTCGCTCAGCGGGAGAGGGTGGTGACTTCACTACGGGAGTGATGTCAACCCTGCCACAATCCAAAGAATAAACGCCAGCCTCTCCAGGAACTGTGCCCTACGACCCAATGTGGCCCACCATCCCACCCTCGATCTGGACTGTCTCTATGACCATGTTCACCTGTACAGGGAGACAGTCCCCATCCTTGCCAAGATTTTTCACTCTTTTTGCTGTTTCTTTTTTAAGCTACATTAGAGCTAGCTAGCAACAGCAGCAGACAAACAAAAACAGTTGCCATGGCAATGGTGCAGCAGCAGCAGAACAGTGCAGCAGCAACAGCAGCAGTAGCAGAGCCCAAAGGCACCATGTCCCCACTCCCCTCAGCACTGAGTCCATTCTCTACCCTGCAGAGGCCAAAACTGACATAACAAGGAAAGCTCTTAAACAGCAACTACAAAGGGGGAGGCCAGAAACCCTTTTTGCAGACCTCTACAAAGGACGTTGCTTTAAACCGCAGCCCGACCTCTTCACCGACAAACAGCGGAGCAATGCTAGACCACCAGAAGAACGTTACGCTATTAACAGTCATGGGGACAAACACCTACCGTGAAGCAACAACTTTTCCCTCCCCACATACCTCCCCAGAAACAACTATGACAAAGTGAAAAATGAAAATGGAGCACAGCTCCCGAAACTCTGTCGAAACACTGGGTCTGTACATCGTCAATGGTAGGCTTATAGGGTACTCTTTTGGTAGGTAAGTACTGTAGACAACTTCCTCACCAACCTAAACCCAGAGTCTCTCAGAGCCTTCACAGTCAGCCCACTAACACCTCTTTCAGACCACGTTACAATCAGAGTGTATCTGAGAGGAGCGGAACCCAGCCAAGAAGCATCACAGCCCAATACATTACATGGTACTAAACAGTCTTATATAGATGGAGTGCAAACAGTACAGGAATCTACCAAAAAGCAATTTAGTAGCCAAAAAATACAGTCTCTCCTGGACAACTTTCTCCTACAACACTGAAGGTGTAAATTTTGCCTTTTGGAACATAAACTTTATATTTGACAAATTAGCCACCTAATCTAAAAAAACAAAAGAGCAAACTAGAAATAAAAGATAATGAAAAATGGTTTGATAATGATTTGCAGAAATCTAAGAAAGTCACATTTCTAATCAAAAACACAGAGAACCAGACAACAAAAATATAAAATCAAAATAAATCAAATCAAATTGTATTTGTCACATACACATGATTAGCAGATGTTAATGGTCACATACACATGGTTAGCAGATGTTAATGCGAGTGTAGCGAAATGCTTGTGCTTCTAGTTCCGACAATGCAGTAATAACCAACAAGTAATCTAGCTAACATTTCCAAAACTACTACCTAATAGACACAAGTGTAAGGGGATAAAGAATATGTACATAAAGATATATGAATGAGTGATGGTACAGAGCGGCATAGGCAAGATACAGTAGATGGTATTGAGTACAGTATATACATATGAGGTGAGTATGTAAACAAAGTGGCATAGTTAAAGTGGCTAGTGATACATGTATTAGATAAGGATGCAGTAGATGATATAGAGTACATTATATACATATACATATGAGATGAATAATGTAGGGTATGTAAACATTATATTAGGTAGCATTGTTAAAAGTGGCTAGTGATATATTTTACATCAATTCCCATTATTAAAGTGGCTGGAGTTGAGTCAGTGTGTTGGCAGCAGCCACTCAATGTTAGTGGTGGCTGTTTAACAGTCTGATGGCCTTGAGATAGAAGCTGTTTTTCAGTCTCTCGGTCCCAGCTTTGATGCAGCTGTACTGACCTCGCCTTCTGGATGATAGCGGGGTGAACAGGCAGTGGCTCGGGTGGTTGTTGTCCTTGATGATCTTTATGGCCTTCCTGTGACATCGGGTGGTGTAGGTGTCCTGGAGGGCAGGTAGTTTGACCCCGGTGATGCGTTGTGCAGACCTCACTACCCTCTGGAGAGCCTTACGGTTGTGGGCGGAGCAGTTGCCGTACCAGGCGGTGATACAGCCCGACAGGATGCTCTCGATTGTGCATCTGTAGAAGTTTGTGAGTGCTTTTGGTGACAAGCCAAATTTCTTCAGCCTCCTGAGGTTGAAGAGGCGCTGCTGTGCCTTCTTCACGATGCTGTCTGTGTGGCTGGACCAATTCAGTTTGTCTGTGATGTGTACGCCGAGGAACTTAAAACTTACTACCCTCTCCACTACTGTTCCATCGATGTGGATAGGGGGGTGTTCCCTCTGCTGTTTCCTGTCCACAATCATCTCCTTAGTTTTGTTGACGTTGAGTGTGAGGTTATTTTCCTGACACCACACTCCGAGGGCCCTCACCTCCTCCCTGTAGGCCGTCTCGTCGTTGTTGGTAATCAAGCCTACCACTGTTGTGTCGTCCGCAAACTTGATGATTGAGTTGGAGGTGTGCGTGGCCACGCAATCGTGGGTGAACAGGGAGTACAGGAGAGGGCTCAGAACGCACCCTTGTGGGGCCCCAGTGTTGAGGATCAGCGGGGTGGAGATGTTGTTGCCTACCCTCACCACCTGGGGGCGGCCCGTCAGGAAGTCCAGTACCCAGTTGCACAGGGCGGGGTCGAGACCCAGGGTCTCGAGCTTGATGACGAGCTTGGAGGGCACTATGGTGTTAAATGCCGAGCTGTAGTCGATGAACAGCATTCTCACATAGGTATTCCTCTTGTCCAGATGGGTTAGGGCAGTGTGCAGTGTGGTTGAGATTGCATCGTCTGTGGACCTATTTGGGTAGTAAGCAAATTGGAGTGGGTCTAGGGTGTCAGGTTGGGTGGAGGTGATATGGTCCTTGACTAGTCTCTCAAAGCACTTCATGATGACGGAAGTGAGTGCTACGGGGCGGTAGTCATTTAGCTCAGTTACCTTAGCTTTCTTGGGAACAGGAACAATGGTGGCCCTCTTGAAGCATGTGGGAACAACAGTGCTGTAGACAGATGACCTGGTGCTGCTGTCTCCCACTAAGGAGGGTCTTCTGTAGACAGATGACCTAGTGCTACTGTCTCCCACTAAGGAGGGTCTGCTGTAGACAGATGACCTGGTGCTGCTGTCTCCCACTAAGGAGGGTCTTCTGTAGACAGATGACCTGGTGCTGCTGTCTCCCACTTAAGAGGGGTTAAAGCAGCACCTAAATCATCTGCACAGGTTCTGTCAAACCTGGGCTCTGACTGTTAACCTAAAAAACAAATATAATTATATTCCAAAACCGGAAATCAGGATCATAAATATAAATTCTATTTGGACACAGTTCTATTAGAACACACCAAAACCTACACGTATCTAGGACTAAATATCAGCAACACAGGTAGCTTCCACATGGCTGTGAACAAGCTGAGAGACAAAGCAAGAAGAGCATTCTATGCCATTAAAAGGAACATTAAAATCAAAATTCTAATTAGAATCTGGCACAAAAAAAAATCCAATCAGTTATAGAAACAATTGCTCTATATGGCAGCGAAGTATGGGGTCCGCTCTCTAGTAATGAATTCACCAAATGGGACAAACATCAAATCGAAATACTGCATGCAAAGTTTTGCCAGACTTTATTGCAAGTGCAAAGAAAAACTCAAAATAATGCATGTAGAGCAGAATTGGGCCAAAACCCCCTCCTTATTCAAATACTAAAAAAGAGCCATCAAATCTTGCGACCATCTAAAAACAAGTGATCCCAAAACATTCCATCACACAGCCCTACAATGTCAAGAGATGAAACCAGAGAAGAGTCCCTTTCAGCCAGCTGGTTCTGAGGCTCAGTTCACTAACCCAAACCAACCCCATGGAGCCTCAGGACAGCACTCAGAAAATCTGGCCCAACCAAATCATCACACAACAAAAATAAAAACACATCACCTATTGGAAAGATACCACAGAAAAATATATGTAAACGTCAATGCTATTTGGCTCTAAACAGACAGTACATGGAGGCAGACTATCTGATCACTGTGACTGATAGAAAACTGAGGAAAACACTGACTATAGACTCAGTGAGCACCATCTGGCTTTAGAGACTGGTTGTCACAGGCAAACCTGGCTGCCCAGAGAGGACAGGCTGTGCTCACTCTGCTCCAGGGTAGAGGTAGAGACAGGGCTTCATTTCCTATTACACTGTGACAAATACTCAGACCTAAGAGAATCTTTCTTTCCCCAAAATGATCATTCAGTACAAAGAATTTTAAACTGGATATTTATTGGGTGAAAAGCCAAAATGTGCAGTTTCGGTAATCAAGTATGTGTCCTCCTGCCAGAACCTGAGGGACAGCCAGTGAAAAGCGTTTTCATACCATGTCATGTGGCTTCTCAGTCAGTTTGAGACTAGTCTACTACTGTTGCTTTCATCTATTATTATTCTCATTAATATTGTTTCAACTGCTACTATTATTATTGCGGTTGGTACTACCTTTTTTGTTATTTGTATACTTTAACAATGTACTGTAAGTCATGTAAGTTGCCATGTCAATAAAGTCTACTGATCTACTGAATTAAACATTGAGAGAGTGATAGAGGTAGCGTGCACTGTTTCCTTCATTCAAGTGACGCTTAAGCCAGATTGATGGATCTGCGGGGTCAAGTCACTGTGGTGTTAGCGCGCCCTGAAGGCTCTGTACGAGAAGAATTAGTTCTATGTAATCCTATTGACTTCACACCTCTCTAGAGCATAGGCTTCTGATCTGTTATCTGTAGCTACACTCAATAGCCATTCAAACCTTTAATTAATTTTAGATTTAGTCAATCACTTTGAATCAGTAAATCCATAATCTACCGTTAACTTGAGCAATCATTTCTTACAGTCACTTTCGTTTTGTCAGGATCACCAATCAAAACACAGACGGTCCCACATGAGTCAGTTATCTGTAATGTCCATCTTTTGTTTCACTGCTTTTGTACGTCTTTGGTAGAAAGACGTTTCCATGAAAATAGAATGACTAGATTCTATTATTTTCATATGGATGAATCACCTCTCCAGGAAGCCGGGCGATCTAGGTTCTCGTAGGTCGGTTCGTCAGTGAAGGGTAATTATGTTCTCTGTCACCTATAATTTCCAACACCTACTCTCTCCAGGCCTGGAGGAACCTAATGGCTCTCCTCTGGCAGCCCATTTGAACCGCCGTACAGCTCTGACTCAATTAGTGTTGTCAAGAGATAACGACGAGGCGCTCCTTTTCCCTTTTAGATGAGTTCCGAGGTAAGACAGGAGCTTCGTACAGTATCTAAATCACACTCAAGTCTTTTTTTAAATCTCACTGTGCACATGATCTCTTGTCAAATCATAAAGTTCAGCTAGACATTATTGATATAAAAAAACCGTTAAAAGCGAGTCCTTAGACTTTCTGTTGAGTGCAGTTGCTCTCTAGCTCCATTCCGTTTAGGTCCATTTTTTTTATTGAGAAAGGGATATCTAGTCAATTGTATAACTGGATGCATTCAACCTAAATGAGTATTCTGCCTTTAACCCAACACCTCTAAATTAGAGAGGTGCTTCATCGGCGCCCGGGGAGCAGTTGTTGTTGGGGGTTAACTGCCTTGCTCAAGGGCAGAAGGGCAGATTTTTTCACCTTGCCGGCATGGGGATTCAAAGCAGTGACCTTTTGATTACTGGCCAAAAGCTCTTAACCACACAGGCTACCTCTCGCCCCATATAGCAGGACAACGCTAACAGCGCTTTTCTGGGGCGGCTCACATTAATGCCACATGATGATAAATATCAGGATCAAGTATGCTGAGAGTGGATAGTGGTCCTACCGCTGGCTGATGAAAATACAGCACGCTTAAATCAACAGTTGAAATAATATATATATATATATTTTTTTTAAAGAAGGCATAGTACAGAGCTGAAACAAAAATAAAAACAATCAGTGCCATAACCTACGTGTGAGTTTAGCGCACCCAATGAAATCCGCCGTGTGCAACTTATAGCAATGTCCTGGTCCATTTCATTGCAACCAAAGGCATATACGCACATTTACAGAGGGGGAGTCATTAGCTGTGTCTGACATGACAGTGAACAAAAAATGTTCCCAAAGTTCCCTCGTCACCTTGTCTTGTCACCTCCCATCACGCAAGGCGTCGTTTCATCGGGCCGTTTCGTTTCGCTCACACACACATTAGCTTAGCCATTAGCCTGCCCTACTATCTCTGCCAATTATCTCCATCTGTATGCTGATGCTAAGGATAATAAGCGTGACACACGGTGTAAAATAATGATACACAGATGAGGAGAAGTCTTGATGGACAGAACATGAAATGGAAGACAAATGATGTCTCAGTCTCACTCTGCCAGCCCACACACGCCTAGCCCTCCGGTTAGCCTAGACTAGCCTGTTTCTTTCCCCAAGAGTAGACTGTGGAATAAATTGGCCCATGTGATAAGACAGCAGATGAATTGCCTTGTCGAACCCCCTGACTTCACGAACATACCACGTACCTTCATTTATTCTTGATTACGTCATGTAAACACTTTCACCTCAGCACTGAGCTCATGGGGCTAGCTGAAGGATGATGCTCACCCCCCCCCCCCCCCCCCCCCACAACACGACTTCCCTTAACGTCTCACCGACCTTTTCCACTGTGTGTCAATGAGTAGCCTAACCCCTACTTCTCTCTTCGTGAATCCCAAACTGAAAAAGAGGCGAGAGCAGACAGTTATTAAAGACATAACTCGATCTACCCTCGGTCTCACACTAAAAGAAAAAGGCATTCTTACAAGCTGACTCCTAGAGCGAAGTTAATTGAAGATTGCCAGCAAATGGCTAAAACAGAGCATATAGTCAGAACACCATCCTCAGATTGTGCCACAGTCTGCCAAATGCTGATCATCCATCACCACGATGGTATAGGATGTCCCTGGTGTCAGCAGTAATGGCGTTTTCCCTGGGAGGTGTCAGGTAATTACGCATCTTTAGGGTCACACAGGGGTCCCAGCTTCAGGCACATTTAGGCTGTGTTTACACAACCATCCGAATTCTGATATTTGTTTCACGAAAAAAGATCTGATGTGAAATGATCTGATATGATTGGTCAAAAGACCAATTAGAGAGAAAAGAGATCAGAATTGGGCTGCCCGTGTAAACGCAGCCTGAGTGACATGATAATATGACATTTGGGCCAGCAAGACACACATGACATAACATGGGCCATCACATGCCATTCATATGTTGTCTTTCAAGCGGGTTTATAACTTGCGCTAATATGCATCCTTTGTCCTGATCTTGTCCACATTCTGATTGTGGACACATTTTCAGAAATATGTCTACACAAGTGTCCACATTGTGAACAGATGTCCTGGTCCCACCCAGTATGCAAATGATTTGACAGCTATTTTTTTCCAAAATAATATTTAGTTTTCCTTTTAAAACATATATTGATGCCATAAGACATAAGTCAACGGTGCCACCTGTCAAGTGTTTTGAAAGGCAGGATAATGATGATTTAAATGGTTTCGCTGTCCAGGTCCATCTACAGGACACTTTTCAAATATCCAGACTCAATGTGTGCCAGACCCTCTCCAGAGGTGGTCAGGAAGATCTGATCACATTTCGGATCACAATCAGATCACAAAGCGTCTTTTAATCATCTTCACCTGTCTGAAAATGTGGGCACAATCAGGACAAAGGATTCATTTTAGAACCAGGTTTAAACTGTGCTTCATAATGACATGACTGCATATTGACATCTTCGGTTTCTGAATAACGATCATTTGCATGTATTTAACCCTTATTTTACCACGTAATTTGACTGAGAACACATTTTCATTTACAGCAACAACCCGGGGAATAGTTACAGGGGATAGGAATGAGCCTGGGGATGATTAGGTGGCCATGATGGTATGATATCCAGATTGGTAAATTAGCCAGGACACCAGGGGGTTAAGACCCTATTCTTACAATAAGTGTCATGGGATCTTTAGTGACCACATAGAGTCAGGACACCCGTTTAACACCCCATCTTTAGCTTCACTAAATCTAACATGAAAACAGTTTCAAGTTGATGGCATTGTTTGTATTATAGTGATCTGAACTGATGAACCTTGCAGATTTCGGTCTAAGAAGAGCAAGCTCCATTTGATAAACATTGTGAATCTGCCAACACAAACATCTTCACACTGCACCATGCTGGATATCTGTCTGGCTTTACCGTACACTGCTTGTTTGCATCTCCCTATCCTTATTACAAACGTACCAATTTGCAATGCACGGGATAGGTTATCTTTTATGGATGAGGCGAGGTGGATGGTAGTTAGAGAGCAGAGGGGGACTTCTCATTCCCTCAGATTGGGGGGAATATATAAACAGAGTTTATTGTCATGAGCTGGCTTCGGGGGCTGTCATTTTACATTAAACCCACCACATCTAAATTAACACAAATAACAAGGTTCCTGTTTACATGGTCAGATGAATGCCACGTTTCTGCATTACAGCTATCAACCCCATGCCGCCCCTTCCCCCGTGTTTGTCAAGCAGGTAAAATGGTTGGGATGGCAATGGTATAGCGTTAAAACAGACCTGCTGTAATCTTATTCAGTCTGTCGTTTAATTCAGAGGAACGAGAAAACATTTCCTTTTTGTTCACTACGCTCTCGCATTAAATAGGCTTCATTTTGGAGCTGAATAATTCATGTTTTTTTGGGGTGGTTTGTCAGCATGCTGAGGGAGAGGAGCAGGAGTCAGAGGGGGAAAAGTGAAAGGTTACACTAGCTAGCTACTTTCAGTAGATTGGCACTAGCTACCTCATTGTGAATGGAGGACAATGAGGAAGAAGGGGATAATGAAGGTAATTTTCACTGTCAATAAGAACAAATTATCCCTAATGGAGGACGTGAGGGAAACACAAGGTGTCACTTTATACCAGGGCCATAGGTCATTAAGTTGTTGTGTCAGGGGCCTTCCCTCCGACACATAGCATATAAAACTGATAAGGCAAAGGATGCAATTAAAGTTAGAGGTTAGGTAAGTCCTACCCCCTCTTGCATGATCTCAATTGCTGACACGTATGCTGGTGGGCAGACTACAAAGCTTATTAACTCAGTATTCTCTGGATGCTCAGTAGCGTGTCTGTTAGGTTCCCCTGCGTCAGTGTGGAGGGCCCTCTGAAAAGCAGAGAGAAGGCGTCAGTGGAGAGATCAGCTCTGACATCCACTTTGAGCTGACTGAAGGTGATCTCCCTGTTAATCTGGCGCTACGCAGAGATGGGCAGTATTTATGTTTACATGTATTTTAAATAGTTTTTTAAAATTACTTCTGAGTATTTTGTCATTTGTATTTTCTAAATACTGAATAGTTTTCTATAACAAAACGTGTGTGGTTCACCCTGTATTGGTATCAGAAGTCTGCTAAATGTTTCTGCTAAATGAGCTAAATATAAATGTACAGTCGTCACAGAAAAGGATCACAGTGGCATGCCATTCATTTTCTAATAAAAGCTGAGTACTGGGGTATTATCCAGACAAAGATTTTTAGTGTAGCAATATTAAGTTGTATGAAATTAAATCAGATGTGAAAAATAGGCTATGCAAAAATGTGGGCACCCTTGTCATTCTGTTGATTTGAATACCTGTAACTACTTAGCACTGATTAATTGGAACACACAATTGGTTTGGTGAGCTCATTAAGCCTTGAACTTCATAGACAAGTGCATCCAATCATGAGAAAAGGTATTTAAGGTGGCCAAATGCACGTTGTTGTTCTCTTTGACTCTCCTCTGAAGAGTGACAACATGGGGGGCCTCAAAACAACTCTCAAATGACCTGAAAACAAAGATTGTTCAACATTATGGTTTAGAGGAAGGCTACAAAAAGCTATCGCAGAGATTTAAGCTGTCAGTGTCCACTGTGAGGAACATAGTGAGGAAATGGAAGACCACAGGCACAGTTCTTGTTAAGGCCAGAAGTGGCAGGCCAAGTAAAATATCGGAGCGACAGAGGCGAAGGATGGTGAGAACGGTCAAAAACAGCCCACAGACCACCTCCAAAGACCTACAACAGCATCTTGCTGCAGATGGTGTCACTGTGCATCGTTCAACAATTCAGCGCACTTTGCACAAGGAGAAGCTGTATGGGAGAGTGATGTGGAAGAAGCCTTTTCTGCACACGCCACAAACAGAGTCGCTTGAGGAATGCAAATGCACATTTGGACAAGCCAGCTTCATTTTGGAATAAGGTGCTGTGGACTGATGAAACAAAGGTTGAGTTATTTGGTCATAACAAGGGACGTTATGCACGGCGGCAAAAGAACACAGCGTTCCAGGAAAAACACTTGCTACCCACAGTAAAATTTGGTGGGTGTTCCATCATGCTGTGGGGCTGTGTGGCCAGTGCCGGTACTGGGAATCTTGTTAAAGTTGAGGGTCGCATGGATTCCACTCAATATCAGCAGATTCTTGGGAATAATATTGAAGAATCAGTCACAAAGTTGAAGTTACGCCTGGGCTGGATATTTCAACAAGACAACGACCCAAAATACTGCTCAAAATCTACCCGGGCATTTATGCAGAGGAACAAGTACAATGTTCAGGAATGGCCATCCCAGTCTCCAGACCTGAATATCATCGAGAATCTGTGGGATGATTTGAAGCGGGCTGTCCATGCTCAGCAACCATCAACCACCTAACTGAACTGGAGATGTTTTGTAAGGAGGAATGGTCCAAAATACCTTCATCCAGAATCCAGACACTCATTAGAGGCTATGGGAAGCGTCTAGAGGCTGTTATTTTAGCAAAAGGAGGCTCTACTAAATACTGATGTGATGTTTCTATTGGAGTGCCCAAATTTATGCACCTGTCTAATTTTGTTTTGATGCATATTGCACATTTTCTGTTAATCCAATAAACCTAATTTCACTAGTGAAATATTACTGTGTCCATCAGTTATTTGATAGATCAAAATGAAATTGCTGATCCAAACACCCAATTATTTATAAATGGAAATCATGGAAATTGTCAGGGGTGCCCAAACTTTTTCATACGACATGTAAAACCCTCCCCTAACCCGGACAATGCTGGGCCAATTGAGTGCCTCCCTATGGGACTCCCGGTCACAGCCTGTTGTGACACAGCCTCGGATCGAACCTGGGTCTATAGTGACACCTCAAGCACTGCAATGCAGTGCCTTAGAACTCTGCGCCACTCGGGAGGCATGTACCTGTATTTTCTCATTGTATTTTGTTATTTTTGCCCATCACTGGCGCTATGGAAACGTGGGATGAGTGACAGGTTAAATAGCATAGCTAATTTCCCTACACAGTGGCTCCCAGTGTGCTGCCTCTACCTCCTCCTAATGATGTCTCTAGAATGACAGCTTAGAATCCTTGGATGATAATGAACCTTACAGATAGATAACTGGACAAATGCACACAGACGTACATACACACACACACACATACACACTAGATCATATAATTTAGTACTGTGTTTCAGTATCAGTTTCCCACTGATCCCAGAATGAAGTAGAGTAGACAGAGGTTCTCTGTAGGGTGCTGTTACCCCTCGTGGAACAGACAGGCGCCCTCACAGCTTTGAGGGCTTATTCCTTTGTATCTCAGTTCTGGCTGGGTGCCCAAGTGACGGACCATCTTCTCCTGCCATCTCCTACGCTGGCATTTGAAAACCTCCCCAATCCCACACAAACACACACACACACACACCACCTGGAGCCAGATGCCTGATCAGCGCTCCTCTCCTCCAGTGCCCCAACACTCTGGGAAACAGTGCCAGCATGTGAAATCTCAGGTGACAGTCACCTGGAAGTCTTGTAGCCCCAGAACAGCTGTAGGGCCTTGATTACCTCCCCCTGTCTGCACCGCACAGCACGGCTTTGCACCACCGCCACATCAATCGCCTGTCAATCTCACTCAGCCTTAACCATGACCCACTCAACCACACACACACACACACCCAGGCAGGGGAACACGAGGGAGGGGAGAGGAGAGGGGGGGCTAGTACAGGGGGAAGGGGGGTCGACTGCCAATGGTTCAAATTAATTGCTACATAAGGAAAAATTGAGAGATAATTATTTGCGCTTTCCTGTCATTGCTGCGAAGAGGATGACCTCATTAACTTGCAGCTTGTACACAATTCAATTACCAAGATATGGAAATACATTTTTGATTACTTTGGAGGCCGTAGCGCGATTCATCTCTATTTCAGATGTGGAGTGGGGGGAGGAGTGCATGTTTGAGCGAGGATGTCTTTGCGTCGGTATTTAATAAAAGATACCAGCTTTGGTCTTCATCCTTTGAGAGGGACTCAGCGAGAGAGTATGTCTATTGTAAGCATTAGGAGAAAGTAAAATATTCCTTTGCACCTTTTGTGGGAGAAGTCTGACTATACTGTATGTCCCTCTCTGACGAAAGGCCGACAGCAGGCTACGAAACCCACTCCTCCACTCCTAATGAACAGTATCATGTGTCCCTCACTGTTGTCATATTAAAACAGCTATATTCACATCTCTCTCCAAGATCCAGCCTCTCTATAGGCCCTCATTTCAACAGACGAGCATTCAATCTCTCCGACAGTGTGTACTGTTTCTTTCACTTGTGGGCAACAGAGAGGCTGTTTCTCTTACTTACATTATGATCTCTCGCAATCACTCTCTTTTGCCCCATCTGTCTCTTTCTCTCCTACAACCTCCCAAGGGAAGTAGTTTGACTGATGATAGAGCCAAGAGTTCTTCAAACAGCTTTGTCTCTTTTATGTTTCAGAGTGGCTGGAGAAACCTCCAGTTTCTCCCGGCTCAGAAGAAACGGGCCGTGTGGTGTGCGACTGTTTACTGAAGAGATGTTTGGGCCGTTGATTCCCGACACAGCCCAGAGCACAGACAGACACAGTACTGCTGGAGTTGTTGATTTGTGTTTGCGTTGATGAGAAGAGAGGAACACATGCCTTTAATCAGATACGGCTGGAGGATCTCCAGCTGTTTCTATCTGATCATATTAAAGTTTCAACCAGTGAACAAAACAGCTACGTCGATGAACGCAATGCACCCTGTTGCGTCACATCAATCGGAGCATGCAGGTTGTTATCACTTAATAGATTTGTCTTTAGTCGTTGTGATTCTGTATAGTTGCGACTTCAACTTTACTGACTTTACTGACAATGTGATGCTGAGAATTCCGATTGGTTGAGACTGGCTACATTGTGCTGCTTTACCTCAGCACCACACACGCAGAGGCTTATGGTTTGCATGCTGCATGTATCCCATTTGTCTAATGACATCAGTCGTGGTTAATCTCCAGGTCAAGTAGATCCAGCCTGTCCCACAGGATAATGTGTCAATATTGAAAGAGTTTTCCCTCTAAATATACCTGCTGAGGTGCCACTTCAAACAGGTTTAGATAATCGGGAGATTTAGTGTGTGTGCGAGTGTGCGTGTGTGCGTGCCCGCGTGTACGTGTACTGGGGTGGCTTTTGGCACAAGCCCTTCTGTTGTATAACTTAACGAGGCGTAAAAGGGTGAGTGCCTATGTGTGCCTTTCGGCAATACGGTGCCTGGTACATACATATTTCGTTCCGTCTTTTGGATTGTTAATTGTGTATGCCTTGTTCCTCAGCGTGACCGAGTGAGGGTGCCTCTGGGTAAGATATAGATTCAGTCAAGCAGGCATCACCCACAGATGAGTCTCTGTTGTCTTTGCTGTGTGCTATACTGTAAAGAACATACTGTAACCACTATAAGGTTTTTACATAAAAGGAGACACTATTAGCAGGAATAGATTGTACTTTGGTATGCCCCCAAACTCAAACGTGTTGTGCAGCCAGCCTGCGGAGGGGAATGAACTTCAGTTTCCTGCCCCCCTGTCGTTACCCAATGTTGGGGGTGATAGTGTGAGGGGCCAGGGGCAGAGAGGGGCTCAGATGGGCCTACTCAGGCTAACCTCTACCTCCCTGTAGCAAATATGGAACAGAGGAACACCTTAAATTAGAGCACACAGCCTGAGAGAATGAGAGCGAGAGAGAGCTCTGTCAGTCACATACATATAACCCTTTACTAACCTACGCTATATCACCAAGCACTCTGGGCATCTGACACTCATCCTGGCCTGTTTTTAGAGGCAACAGACACCTTGCCTTCAGGGTTTTACAGAGAACAGAGAGATGGAGTCTGTAATGGGACTACATCTGTTAACATCATGTGAGATAAGATCACAGTTTGGGGGGCAGTGCTCCTGGGGGATGATGGGGCATGGGGCCCCCTCTCCCCCACCTCCCCCTACACTCCCCTCGATCCCAATAGAAGCCAGACACGCGGGCAAGGAGATAGAGGGATGTGGGAGAGAAATAGAGTGGGAGGGAGGGAAGCAGGCTCCAGGCGTTTTAACCTCATTTGTGACAAAAGCCGTATCTTGGAACAGAGCAGAGAGAGGGAAGCAGAGCAGAGAGACTCTCCAGAGACCACTCAGGTCCCTGGGCTCATTTCCATGCAGGCCTAATGAAAATGTTTGGCTTGCTCTCTTAATTAAAGATCATTCCCATTTAAATTCACCAAAGCTTGTGATTTGTACACACATGAGCTCGTTTTAATTTCAAATTAGGGCCTGATTGGCAAAGTCCCTATGCATCTTGTGTCATAGATCTATGCAGTGTATAGTAAAAAGAAGATACATTAATGTTTTTGGACTTGAACAAAATAAGAAAATATATTGACTCTGTTACTGAAAAGGATACATTAGAGATAGTTAAACATTAAGGAAACAGAATACAAATAGAGATACATATTTTTTGAACATTCAGTAAGTCAAACATTAGGCTAGAATAAAAAGCTTTTTTTAAATGTAACCTTTATTTAACTAGGCAAGTCAGTTAAGATAACATATTATTTACGATGGCGGCCTACCCCGGCCAAACCCGGACGACGCTGGTCCAATTGTGCGCTGCCCTATGGGACTCCCATAGGGCAGTCTGGATTCAAACCAGGGAATGTAGTGGCACCTTTTGCACTGAGATGCAGTACCTTAAACCACTGCGCCACTCCGGAACTACTGCATGTATGTCTACTCTTCCAAATACAGAGGATGTCTATGTGACAGTGCATCGCAACTGTAGTTATTGTTTGGCGATAGCTGGAAAATGCTTGTTAAAATAATGACTTTTAGGATCCTTTCATATACATATTTCTGAATGGGATATGTCTTTTTAGGATATTGTGTCTGCTTTCTTTTGGTGTGTTTGCACGGAGCATTCTGAAATTACAAAGCTACTGGGGGAAATTAAGTCAAATTAATGGACCTCCCTCTGTTCTGTCTGTTCAAACCCCATTAAATGATATTGTTAAACAAAAACAATAGTTTTGCTAATCATGCTCTATGCATGTGCATAGTGATTTCCCTGGAGGCTGGGAATATGCATTTTACCAAAACAGTAATTCCCTGTGTTAATCAGAAACTGAAAAGGCCTGGCCAATGGATGGAGGATGTAAAACCGTTTGATTTAGAATCAGCTTCGTGCGACCCTCTCGAAATTGGCTTCCTTCCCCTAAAGATGGTTCAAGTTAATTAAGCACTCAACGGGTTTATGATGTTTAAATTAAAATATATCACCCTCTTTGTGTAGCTATCAGGGGAGAGAGCTGCAAGGCTGGCTAATGGGTGTATGAAAATTCATGATGTAAGACTGAGGGGGCGTTTGTGCTGCTAACCCTGTCACTCAGGGTAAGGGTAGCAAATGTGTAGGTTCATAGTACCTCTGCTGCCCAGCAGGGGGAGTAGTGCTCTGTTCAGGCTGTGGAGAATCAGCTCAGCTCAGGGGAGTTTGTTGTTGTGACCAGATGCTTCATGAAAGATTGATGCCGGAATGTGCCCATGTGTCTCTCCGACACACACACACACACACACACACACATAAATGCACGCACACACACAGGTACGCAGACACACACACAAACAAACACACTTTTTAAGCCTTGTTTCTCTTTCAAGCGATACACCTTCTTCTCCCAAACGACAGATGAAAGTGATCTCACGGAAAACTCTGAGAAAACGTCTGATGCCCATTGAATGTCACATAATTCAAGAGTTTTAGACGCCTACGTTTACGACTTGGCCATTTCTAATACAGTATTGTGTAATGAGGACGTTGAGTTGCAAACATGTCATGGGGCGGCAGCGTAGCCTAGTGGTTAGAGCGTTGGACTAGTAACCGGAAGGTTGCGAGTTCAAACCCCCGAGCTGACATGGTACAAATCTGTCGTTCTGCCCCTGAACAGGCAGTTAACCCACTGTTCCCAGGCCGTCATTGAAAATAAGAATGTGTTCTTAACTGACTTGCCTGGTTAAATAAAGGTAAAATAAATAAAAAAAAATGGGGATGCATACATTTGCAGATAAATTGATGGTTGATTGTTGATTGTTTCAAGGTAACTCAAGGTAATAACATTCTGTGATACGAGTACAAACAGAGTCGACTTTCAAATCCTCTTCTGTCGTCCCTGTGGCATATTTAATAAGAGACAACTTGAAATCCAATAGCATTGGGAGATATGACTTGATTCGAGGTCACCAATGTTTACCACAGATCCTGTCCTCGTGGTTTTTAAATGTGCGGCATGACTGTCCCGTGTGGGGAATTAAAACTCTGTGCGATGAGCTGGGAATTGCTTTGGTTTCGATTTTTTGTTGTTGTTGCTCATTAACCCAACAGAAACAAATCAACCATCTTAAAATTGTGCAACCTCTACACATTGTATCGATATGGCCCTACACTACAGATCTGTAGGTGGTTGCTTTCTTAGCTTTTGCTGTGGATCTTTGAGGGCTTCTATGAAGCAGAAAAGAGGAGGAACGGTCATATGCTAATTCTGTATTTTTTAAAAAGGCATTACTATAATTGTGGGCTGTGAATGTGTTAATATTTTACATGGCATGTATTGGATAAATAAAATCACGCCACTTCATTGCTGGCCATCCTTAATGGGGGACTGAGGAAATGCCAATCAACAAAATGAAGGTTAAATGTATTATCAAACTGCCTTAAATAACCTGCACATTTCTATTAATTGTATTCATGTCTTTATATATAATCTGCAATAGTGTGATATCTCAGTCATCGTTTATTTTACTTTTTTTTTGCAAATGATTTGAGTGGCAAATTAGGTGTCCGTGTGTAAGCCGGTGTATAGGTGTACAGTGAATGGAGGCTAAGGGGGACGCTGCCTCCCAATATGGCGACCTAAGTATGGGCAAATGGGTGTGTCAAAAGGAAAGGAGTATGGGCAAATGGGTGTGTCAAAAGGAAAGGAGTATGGGCAAGTGGGTGTATCAAAAGGAATGGAGTATGGGCAAGTGGGTGTGTCAAAAGGAATGGAGTATGGGCAAGTGGGTGTGTCAAAAGGAAAGGAGTATGGGCAAATGGGTGTGTCAAAAGGAAAGGAGTATGGGCAAGTGGGTGTGTCAAAAGGAAAGGATTATGGGCAAATGGGTGTGTCAAAAGGAAAGGAGTATGGGCAAATGGGTGTGTCAAAAGGAAAGGAGTATGGGCAAGTGGGTGTGTCAAAAGGAAAGCAGTATGGGCAAGTGGGTGTGTCAAAAGGAAAGGAGTATGGGCAAGTGGGTGTGTCAAAAGGAAAGGAGTATGGGCAAGTGGGTGTGTCAAAAGGAAAGGAGCATGGGCAAGTGGGTGTGTCAAAAGGAATGGAGTATGGGCAAGTGGGTGTGTCAAAAGGAATGGAGTATGGGCAAGTGGGTGTGTCAAAAGGAATGGAGTATGGGCAAGTGGGTGTGTCAAAAGGGAAGGAGTATGGGCAAGTGGGTGTGTCAAAAGGAATGGAGTATGGGCAAGTGGGTGTGTCAAAAGGAAAGTAGTGAGCGTGTGAAATGGATTGGGTGTGTTGAAAGCAAAGTAGTGGGCGTGTGGATATGGAGTGGATGTGTTGAAAGCAAAGTAGTGGGCGTGTGGAAAGCAAAGTAGTGGGCGTGTGGAAATGGAGTGGGTGTGTTGAAAGCAAAGTAGTGGGCGTGTGGAAGTGGGGTGGGTGTGTTAAAAGCAAAGTAGTGGGCATGTGGAAATGGAGTGGGTGTGTTGAAAGCAAAGTAGTGGGCGTGTGGAAATGGAGTGGGTGTGTTGAAAGCAAAGTAGTGGGCGTGTGGAAATGGAGTGGGTGTGTTAAAAGCAAAGTAGTGGGCATGTGGAAATGAGTGTGTGTCCAAAGCGCTCTGAAGGTTTTGATTGAGCTGTGTTTCTTTTCTGTTTACTACCACGCAATTTCCATACATTTGAGCTAATGTATTGCACAGTGGTGGCTGGTGGAAGGAGCAATAGGAGGACACTTATTGTAATGGCTGGAATGGATTAAATGGAATGGAGGCAAACATGGTTTCCATATGTTTTGATACCATTCCATTTATTCCATTCCAGACATTACAATGATCCCATCCTCCTATAGCTTCTCTCACCAGCCACCACTGGTACTGCAAGAGTTTGGACTTCTCATGATAGGTGTACTGTTGCATCCTGCGTTGTATGCATGTGCTTGCTGTGACTGTCACCCTGATATTGGCTACTTGGTAGCTACAGTAGTGCTGGACAGTAGTGAAACATTGACAGTAGTGAAACATTTAAAAAGTTATCCTTTTTAGATAAAACTATACTAAATACAGTATATTCACAGGTCACCAAATAATTTATTAAAACACATTGTTTTGCAATAAAGGTCTACAGTAGACTCAACAGCCCCCTTTAGGGTAGCACCATGGTGTAGCCGGAGGATAGCTGGTTCTCATCCTCCTCTGGGTACATTGACTTCAATACAAAACCTAGGAGGCTTGTACGGTGACAACGATGTAGGCTGTGTGTAGCGGTTAGCGATTATGATATGAAGGTTTGGCTTGGAAAGGTTTTTTCGCCTGGTCACAGACAGCTGTTGTGTACTGAAGTCCACAAGCAAAGGGAAAGGGTGAGAGGAGGAGAGCTCGTAGATGCGAGAAGACATTATCCAACGATCAAAGGGATCATGCTGTTTGTGTGTGGCTGCTATGAAAGTGAATTGTGTTTGCTTGTGATCAGGGGTGTATTCATTCCGCCAATTTTATTAAAAACACATTTCTTAAATGGATGAAAACGGGATGAAATGTGGATAAACATCCCTGAATTTGTCCAACAGAAACTCTTGTTTGCAACTGTTGGAATACTGATAACACCGTAGATCAGCTAGACGCAAGCAAAATTGTGCAAGACATTATTGAATGTGGCAACCTGGGCACCTACATCGTAAACTATCATTCATCGGCTAGGTTGTAGCAACCTCGTGAAGGGTATAGGAGAAATTTGAGCATCACGTAGTAGCCTAAACCAATCAATGTTACATTGAGCTGGTTGAATGGAATATGAATGATGGTCATCCCATATGCTGTAATAAAAAAAAGGTCAGGCTCATAAAAATACTAATCCTCTCTGATCTTAAACGGCACCGACCACCACTGGTATGTATGTATCAAAGCAATATCTACACTGAGTATACCAAACATTAACAACACCTGCTTTTTCCATGACAGACTGACCAGATGAATCCAGGTGAAAGCTATGATCCCTTATTGATGTCACAATGTTCAATCCACTTCATTCAGTGCAGATAAAGAAAAGGAGAAAGGTTAAAGAAGGATGTTTAAGCCTTGAAACAATTGAGACATGGATTGTGTATGTGTGCCATTCAGAGAGTGAATGGGCAAGACAAAAGATTGAAGTGCCTTTGAACAGGGTATGGTAGTAGGTACCTGGTGCACCAGTTTGTGTCATGAACTGCAACACTGCTGGATGTTTCATGCTGAACAGTTTCCGTGTGTATCAAGAATGGTCCACCACCCAAAGAACATCCAGCCAACTTAACACATCTGTGGGAAGCATTGGAGTGAACCTGGGCCAGCATCCCTGTGGAACTCTTTTGACACCTTGTAGAGTCCATGCCCCAACGAATTGCAACTCAATATTTGGAATGTGTTCCAAATGTTTGGTATACGCAGTGTATATGCTTATCAATATTAGTTATTTCTTGTGTAGGCTGCTATCCTACTTGAAATAAAATCATGGGAGGGAAAACATTCTCTACCTCTGCAACATGACCATGAAGCTGCCAAGTAGGAAGCACCTCTCAGTGGACAGCAGGCTGTCAAGTCTACTCCTGCTCCAGCTCTCGACGTTGCCAGTTAACTAACCACTGGTCCTGGCAACCCATCATTACGCACACCTGGCAACCATCATTACGCACACCTGCGTCCCATCATTAGGCACACATGGACTTTATCAATACCCTAATTACTGCCAATTTATTTTGCCCTCAGTTGTCATCAGTACTTAGGTTTTATTGGTTTTCTCTCACATTCAGTACGCTTTCCATGTTTGTTCTTTTGAATGGTTCAGTATTAAACTCTGCTGCTGCAACTGCTTTCTGACTCCCGGCGTTTACATTACACAGGCACGTCGAAACAACACCGGTGCACTTGTCGCCGGCTTATCGACTCGTCGTGTAGCCCAATCAGCCACACAAAACGGAAACAATTCTGCACAATTAGCAATGTAAAGCACTTAAGTAAAAACACTTTAAAGTTCACCTTAAGTCATTTATTAGGGGGTTTCTGTACTTTACTTTTGATATTTTTATATATTCCTAAAGAAAATAATGTACTTTTTACTCCATACATTTTCCCTGACACCCAAAAGTATTTTTTTGAATGCTTAGCAGGACAGGAACATTGTCAATTTCACGCTTTTATCCCTGGGCATCCCTACTGCCTCTGATCTGGAGGACTCACTACACAACAAATGCTTATTTTGTAAAATAGTGTTGGAGTGTGCCCCTGGCTATCCGTAAATTTTAAAAACAAGAAAATCGTGCCGTCTGGTTTGCTTAATATAAGGAATGTGAAATGATTTATACTTTCACTTTTGATACTTAAGAGCATTTTTGACTCGTTTCAGGAAACTATGCGTATGTCGACTTGAACAAACGTTACAAAAGAATCAAAATCAGTTTTTTGGCAGAAATGTGTTCTGGAACATGGGAACTTTTATGTGCCTTAATAACAAACTTGTATGCCATCTGTACATACAAATACAATTGTTACATATCGAGACTAATTGGTTTAGTCATGGAAAACGGCAGGAACCTTGATTGGCTGAGATAATGGATGGGCTGGACAAACGCGGGAGATGAGTTCGGATTTGTGGCACACTTCTGTCAATTGCATGAGCTGGCCAGTATGTGTAGGTAATCCTTTCTAACGTGGCTTTTTTTTAAGATGTC
The DNA here is from genome assembly GCF_002021735.2 of Oncorhynchus kisutch. Classification (NCBI taxonomy): domain Eukaryota; kingdom Metazoa; phylum Chordata; class Actinopteri; order Salmoniformes; family Salmonidae; genus Oncorhynchus; species Oncorhynchus kisutch. The sequence continues at coordinate 45,494,670 of NC_034177.2, forward strand.
ACATACTGAAAAAGTGTTGTTCTCCACTTTCTGGAAGTGGAGAAGCCTGGTGGAAATAGAATAAGATAGCTAAGGACATGGAGAAAATGGTGGTGTTTAATTGCAAATATCCAGAGCAGTGGAGGCTGCTGAGAGGAGGACGGCTCATAATAATGTCTGGAATGGAATCAATGGAGTGGTATCAACACACATATTTTGATGCCATTCCATTGACTCCATTCCAGCCATTATTATGTGCCGTCCTCTCCTCAGCAGCCTCCACTGATGCATAGGGCTGTTGTATAAAACACTTGTCTCCGGATTACATCTTCAAACTAACGGCAACCATGGCATCTGTGACAGAGAGGGAGAAGCGTCCATCCATGTATATTGGTAAGATAGTCTAGCTTGCTACATTTTCAGATATTATGTTTCCAATTTTGTCAGAAAGTCGTTTTCATTTTGTCACGAATCCCGCTTCCTGAGTCTGTGTTTGCCTGTGTTTCTGTCCTGGAGTGTGTTTCCGGTGTCCTGGAACGCACCCTGTCTGGTTTCCGGGCGAATTAGCTTGTTGGGAGATCATGTTCACCCGCACCTGTATCCCATCAGTAATCTGCACACCTGTCCTGATCATCACCTCTCCCCTTCAAAAGCTCTGATCTGACATCCATTCCCTGCCAGATCGTTAGCCATGAACAGTATGTTGTGCCATAGTATCAGCCTCAAGTTGGATAGAATTTGTTTTGTTGTTTTTTACGTATTGCTTGCCTTAAACTTACCTCCGTTTGTTCTGTCTTCAGTTACTCACCCGGATCATTTACCCCATTCCCGCCTGGTCGTCGGAGGATTCCGCTACCCCATTGGATCCACCTATTTACTCCCATCAACTCACCACCGCTGCCCACTACGCCACCTGGATATATCTACCCATTCACATTCACTTGTAAATAAATACTCACCTTCTTCCTACTCTCCTTGTCCTGGTCTGCTTCTGGGTTCGATTTTGAAAGAACGTGACACATTTCAAGTTAAATTGTACTGTTAGATAGCTAGCTAACGTTAGCTGGCTGGCTCACTAGCTAACATTACATGTATGGTCTATCTAGTAATATTATTTGTATCTCAGAGCCATTTGCATTGCTAGTTATTGCCCAATGTTAACTAACAAGCTAAAATGGAACCTGGTTGGTTAGCAACCTGCAGATTCATGCAGGGTAGTGAGGTTATGAGTTGGGATTATGGTTGTTTGTTTAGCTAGCTACATGTCTAATCAAAAGACTGAACTATGCAAGTAACCATTTCACTACAACTTCTGTATCCTGTAAATTTGACAAATAAACTTTGATTTGATATTGTATGTGTTTACCAGAGATGGTAATGTGAAGAACATGACCTGCACCAAAGTCAAATTATGATATAACGTTAGGCCAACGAGACAGTGTCTAAGTAAAAAATTATTGTAATTTATGATCTTGTTGTGAGTTTATTTTCCTGTAATAATGAAGACAAATTAGAAAGTGAAGACGTTGTAAGCTATATGATATGGTCATTATTTGTACTGGCTAGCCAGCTAACTTAATGTTCGTTAGCTAGCTAACAAGCTAGAAACTATTCATAACATTGTTGATAACGTTGCTTTTACTTGCCTGGTTAACTAGATTGACATACCAAATTCATTTTTAAACAGGTGGGTTTATTGGTGTTAAAATACACTAGTTATACTGTTTTGGACCACCAAGCTGCTGATTTCATACAGCCTGTACTCTTTATGTTTATACTTTTTCATAATGACAAGGTTGATGCCAGATGACAATAGAATGTTCATGATGTCACTGCGACAACTGTCGATAGATGTAGTATAAACCAGCCTTTAGTCTTGAAGTCTTTGGTTGTTTAGTACATGGCCTCATGTTAATCCTTAAGGAGATGGATGGGGCTAAGTCTTTAAAGGGTGTGAACGATGCTGAATGAGAAGAGCTCTCAGTAGGTTTACAAAACATTCAAGGGCCATTTTCTCAAAAGTGAATTTACAAGTTTATCAACTCTCAAAGCAGAATTACTTTCCCGTTGTTCCTTAACTGCAGTGTATGATATATACCTTCTATCTATATACTTTCTGTCTTTACCTTTTTTACCCTCTTTTTCTCTCCAATCGGACTCGGGAGAGTTGAAGGTCGAGAGCCGCGCGTCCTCCGAAACAACCCAACCAAGCCGCACTGCTTCTTGACACAATGCCCACTTAACCCGGAAGCCAGCCGCACCAATGTGTTGGAGGAAACGCCATACACCTGGTGTCCGTGTCAGCGTGCAATGCGCCTGGACCGCCACAGGAGTAGCTAGTGCGCGATGGGACAAGGACATCCTTGCTGGCCAAACCCTCTCCTAACCCGAACGACGCTGGGCCAGTTGTGCGCCGCCCCATGGGTCTCCCGGTTGCGGTCGGCTGCGACAGAGCTTGGACTTAAACCCAGAATCTCTAGTGGAACAGTTAGCGCTGCGATACAGTGCCTTAGACCAGTGCGCCACTCCGAAGGGCCCGTCTCTACTTTTATCCAATGTAAAAAAACACAATTTCAAATTTGGCTACATAAGACCGAATCGAGCCGGTTGGTCACATTTGAGCAATTACATTTACTTTTGATACTTAAGTACATTTAAAGCCAAATACTTTTAGACTCAAGTAGTATTTTGCTGGGTGACTTTCACTTTTACTTCAGTCATTTTCTATTAAGGTACTGTATCTGTGCTTTTACTCAGGTATGACAATTGGGTACTTTTTCCATCACTGCCAATTAGCTGATTACCTTTCCATACACCCACTTCTTTCGACACAGCCACTCATACACCGACTCCTTTCACCATATTGGGCTGCAGCAACCCACACTTGGAATGGAGGCCTGTGGGTTTACCCTGGTGAAGGACACCTCCTCCTCCTTCCCTTATACGTGGGTAACGTGGTGGAGGCAAGCTCAGATGGAGAGGAGAGGAATGTGTCAGCGGCAAGGAGATGTAAAAAAGACACGCACATACACAAACACACACACAAACACACACACAAACACACACAAAGAAATAATACACACTCATGCATACACATAGACCTGCAAACCTGTAAAAAAAGTTAAATATTGGATTAATTTTAGATATTGCATTTTAGACTTTTGATAAATGCTCTGTTTAGTTTCGTAGAGGTTAAACCATTGTGATGCACGTGATACACATGCTTATACAGATGGCAGAATTTTCTTATTATTTCATTTATAAGATCCTCAGCAAATGTGGGTTTAATTTGACCACATTGTGAACCTTGCTGTAATTACAAAACCTTGGTTATCAATGTGTTTAAACAGTTTCATTTCAACCCCCCAAAACTGCTTTGTAAGCCTTTTCCTCCTTTTCTCATTTAGTCAATTGACCTTGACTGTGCCAGTACAGTCCTGGCAACATTATCCCCTCTCCCTCCCTCTCTCTCCCTCTCCCCCCGCTCTCCCACGCTCCAAGGTTTAAAGTCCCATCAACAAAATTATCCCAGTATCCTGATTACAAGAGCAACTGCCCTACGTGGATGAGGCTGCATCAAATATTAATATTCAAATTAAAATATAATTTATTACATTATCTCTCTCTTCAGACCGACTCAGTCATTTTTATGTGAGCGGTGTGATTTACATAGACGTTGGAGGAAGACCTGTCCACGGTCATTAAATTAGCCCTGGCTGAATAATCAGATAGTCATCTTCAATTGAGGAGCGTGAGGAAAAGATAACTGTATGCTCAACTGCTCAGGAACCACACTACACCCACAGTGAATTGTCCAGACACATACTTTTTCAGAGAAAATATTGCATTTTACGGTGCAACTCTGTTTAAGAGGCATATGAATACTGACCTTTAATTGACAGCCAACGGATGTGCTCGCTCTCTCTCTCTTGCTCGCTCTCTCTCTCTTGCTCGCTCTCTCTCTCTTCTCTCTCTCTCTCTCTCTTTCTCTCTCTCTCTTTTCTCTCTCTCCCTCTCTCTCTCCATCTCTTTCTCCTTTCTCTCTCTCTCGCTCTCTCCCCCCCAAATAGAGGAGCCCCGGCTGTGTCAGATTGGGCAGAAGGTCTCGCCCTCTCCCCGGTCACAGCCTCTCTCAGTGGGACATAGCACTTAGAGTCTGAAACCTCCTCTGCTCCGACCCCTCTGCTAAAGTGCAAAAATACCTAATTTGCATTTGTGTTGTAGATTTAACCCAAATTAAACTCGCTTTGAATCACTATGTCTGAACATGTATTCAGCAGCATTTCCTGTGAAAGCCGCTGTTCATATCTTTGACAACATAACACGATCCAATGAAAAAAATCGGGTGCAATTTTACAGCTTGTCTCAGAGGTCAAGGTTCACCTATTTACCGACATGGGAATCTAATTCAATCAAACGCATTGCCCTTATTTTCTCCCCTTCCGAGGGATGACGTGCGTCTTGGATCAGGAGAAAATAGCAACGCTTGACCTGGAGAGTGCCGCTCCTTTCAGAGCGCCTGTCATCACCAGCAGCAGTTTCTCAGCTGCAGGCGGCCGATCCACTGTGTCCAGGCTTCAAGCAAAGAGAAGGAGACAACGCATTGTTCAGCCTATAACAAATGCTGACAACTACCCGGTAATTAGATGCCGGTAATTTCCCTGAATGGACTTTAATTACAGAGGAAATGGTAGTCCTCCATTGTTTTGGTGGAGCATGGGGAGCATCCCAATGGGCCAGCCTAAAGAGAAATGTGACGCGGGATGAGGAGATTTGAGAAGTTGTCATCATTTCTCCTCCTCCTGTAGTTAGCAGCCCAGGGTTATTATCAGGGGACTCTTAATCACTGACCTGCAGTAAGCTATTAATTGTAATCCTGCAAATTAAAGATAATTCTAATTAGCTGGCACTGGGGATATAACTCATGTGTTTTTGCGGGTTCGGGAGACATGGAAGATGAGAGGGATGTGTCCTGTGCATAGTCAGACGCTGGTTTTCAAGACGCTCTCGGGTGGTAACAACAGAGGGCTGGGTAAGTGCTTGGGCCTTACACGGAACCAATTTCAGATCCAATAGGATTGTCATTATTATGATCACATCGCTCTCCTCTACTTACATCATTATTCCGTGCTTGAATTCCCTTGAAGATATTTCTACAAATAATTTGGTTTTAATCCTGAAAAGCAAATAGACTGTGCACGGTTTTACTGTAACCCTGGCATATTTTTTAAACGTTAATTATGAACACGGTATTACATATTTCTGAGCACTATTATAATCTGGTGTCTATACTTAATCTTCAGAAAATCTCAGACTTCACTACTTTATCAATGTGGATATCACCAATACTAATTTGACCGTATGGGGTGGTGTCCTGGACACACATTAAACCTAATCCTGGACTAAAAAGCTAACACAATGGGGTATACAGGGGGGCAAAAAAGTGTTTAGTCAGCCACCAATTGTGCAAGTTCTCCCACTTAAAAAGATGAGAGAGGCCTGTAATTTTCATCATAGGTACACTTCAACTATGACAGACAAAATGGGAGAAAGAAAATCCAGAAAATCACATGGTAGGATTTTTTATGAATTTATTTGCAAATTACGGTGGAAAATAAGTATTTGGTCACCTACAAACAAGCAAGATTTCTGGCTCTCACAGACCTGTAACTTCTTCTTTAAGAGGCACCTCTGTCCTCCACTCATTACCTGTATTAATGGCACCTGTTTGAACTTGTTATCCAGTATAAAAGACACCTGTCCACAACCTCAAACAGTCACACTCCAAACTCCACTATGGCCAAGACCAAAGAGCTGTCAAAGGACACCCGAAACAAAATTGTAGACCTGCTGGGAAGACTGAATCTGCAATAGGTAAGCAGCTTGTTTTGAAGAAAACTGTGGGAGCAATTATTAGGAAATGGAAGACATACAAGACCACTGATAATCTCCCTCGATCTGGGGCTCCACGCAAGATCTCACCCCGTGGGGTCAAAATGATCACAAGAACGGTGAGCAAACATCCCAGAACCACACGGGGGGACCTAGTGAATGACCTGCAGAGAGCTGGGACCAAAGTAACAAAGCCTACCATCAGTAACACACTACGCCGCCAGGGACTCAAATCCTGCAGTGCCAGACGTGTCCCCCTGCTTAAGCCAGTACATGTCCAGGCCCATCTGAAGTTTGCTAGAGAGCATTTGGATGATCCAGAAGAAGATTGGGAGAATGTCATATGGTCGGATGAAACCAAAATATAACTTTTTGGTAAAAACTCAACTCGTCGTGTTTGGAGGACAAAGAAGGCTGAGTTGCATCCAAAGAACACCATACCTACTGTGAAGCATGGGGGTGGAAACATCATGCTTTGGGGCTGTTTTTCTGCAAAGGGACCAGGACGACTGATCCGTGTAAAGGAAAGAATGAATGGGGCCATGTATCGTGAGATTTTGAGTGAAAACCTCCTTCCACCAGCAAGGGCATTGAAGATGAAACGTGGCTGGGTCTTTCAGCATGACAATGATCCCAAACACACAGCCCGGGCAACGAAGGAGTGGCTTCGAAAGAAGCATTTCAAGGTCCTGGAGTGGCCTAGCCAGTCTCCAGATCTCAACCCCATAGAAAATCTTTGGAGGGAGTTGAAAGTCCGTGTTGCCCAGCAACAGCCCCAAAACATCACTGCTCTAGAGGAGATCTGCATGAAGGAATGGGCCAAAATACCAGCAACAGTGTGTGAAAACCTTGTGAAGACTTACAGAAAACGTTTGACCTCTGTCATTGCCAACAAAGGGTATATAACAAAGTATTGAGATAAACTTTTGTTATTGACCAAATACTGACTAAATACTTTTTTGCCCCACTGTATGCATTGACAATTATTATTTGTCCAGGATTAGGTTTAATCCGTGTCCAGGAAACCACCCCGATATGGTCAAATTGTTACTATGTATTAAAATGCCCCACAGAGTTCAATTACCTTAATAATGCCTGAAAATGTCTCTCTGAGTATCTCACAAACCTTTCAAATGGACCAAATCTCCCATAAAGCACAGCGGTTCTCCAGCTTTGACCTTGGTGTGCAAAACTCTGCTGGGAGAGGGTGTGCTTCCTACTCTGACCATTATGGTTGAAACTCGGAGGCTTTTATCTAGCTCTATAAATATTGACTGAGCCTACCTGTGCTCTCCCCCAGTGGAGAGGGACTAGTTTCCACTCAACCCCCCATCCCCACCCCCAGCCCCCAGGGGCAGAGCCATTGCCTGTCCAGGCTAAATGCTCTGACTCCAACTTACATGGACCTAAATACCCTCCCTGTGTCTGAATCCCTCTGGGTGTAGGTAGGGTTCTTCATGGATGGCTGCCGGCCTGTCATCAAGGAGACACCAAAGGTCACACCACTGTAAACGTCCATCACATCTCCTCTCACCGTTGGCCAGTGCCACTTTCTTGCTGGGCTACTGGTGGCATTCAATGGGTCCACTGGGATGGCCTAAGATGGCCTGTTTGTGGCGCGATAACATCCGGGCTTCACACTTTGGATGGTACAACTTTGGACATTGCCAGCGAGACACTACGTGGAACTAACGGAAAGGAGGCTGCTCAATGACTGGTAAACATACCACATTTACCCACACATTCATACACATGAAATGTTCTGAAATCTCATATTGAGGTGTTTTATTGACATAATGTCCAATAAAAAAGAGTTTTGCATGTATAGGGTGTCATAATCAGCTAAATGAACAAACATTTAGATGGTTCAACCGAATCAGCGTAAAAAAAACCTCTGGTAATTAAAACACTGTATTATCTCAACGGTTTTAATTTCATTCAGACCTATCTCATTTCTCCCTCCTATCTAATTCAGCTCACTGGCACTGGCTGTCAAACAGACAAATGATATGACATAAAACGTCGCTAATCACTTCGGTGGAGGAGAGCGGTTAAAAAAAAAATAGGTTGAGCAATGAGCAGAGATGAAGGAGATATTACTATCAGAACCCATAATTAACAGATAGACATGAGACAATAGCTCCCCTGACATGATGTTAGCAGCCTGGATAAATGTGTCCCTTCTCAACATGAATATTTCAGACAGAGCAGGAGTGTGTCTGTGTACAGTGTTTGTGTGTGTGTACAGTGTGTGTGTGTGTGTGTGTGTGTGTGTGTGGTGGTGGGGGGGGGGGGGGGTAGAGGAGGTGGGCGGTGAGAGTGGCAGAGACTGAGATGAAATGAAAGAACTTGATTTAATTAAAGAACAACGTATGTTCCGAACCATGCATAGTTCATTTTGGAGCAGGATCTTGGCTGTGCTCTTCACTAGCTCTGCCCTGAAGCCAAACAAACCCTTTCCATTCTGATTTGTGTTGAGACACCATACAGATATGCATCGTTACACTCTAGAGGGGCGCGGGGACATTTTACTACATGTGCGGCAGTAGTTAGATTGCCCTCTTAAACAAATGAAGTAAAACAAGGCCACTTATGGCGGTTCATAGGAAGTATATTGCTCTGTGTTGTCCTCAGAAAAATTCTACAAATATGACTACGAGTCATTAAAACCAGCTTCATCATTGACACCATGAACATGTACTTTGTTGTGCAGGCAAAGAGATACATTATAAAAGGAGGGGTTGTCAGGTCTATGTTTGCGTGCTTGTGTGAATGTATGAACATGTACCGTATGTGTGATTCAATTCAACACCAAATAATGCATGACATTGCAACTGATTGTGTGCTTCAGAGAAAGTCAGATCAGCGTTTAGTGGAACGGACCCCAGTCCCCCGTCTGAACCCATCCTGTTCCGGACAGTATTGTATCTCCCTGGGTGTCTACGGTGGTGTTAGAGACCACTCCTTGTCTGCACAGTGATAATATTCATCTCATGAACCCACAGTGAAGTAAACACAACACGGACAGTTTAGGTTAACACCATGTCAGTTGGGCAAAACACACGGCCGCTATATAGATCTAATTGTGACGTGTGATTTCATGTTGCTTTGTGTGTTTCTCATTTCCACAATATGGATCAAAGCCAACATAACGGACACAATCAGATGCAAGATCTCACTGGTACCCGAACAGACGATCGAAACAAATACAGCTAGGGATTCTGTCAGGCCCATTGACAGTGCTTTCTCCTAAGAGTTGTCCATTTAGATTGTTGACCGTCGTCAACTCCTAGTTTCCTATGTAGTATCTGGCTCTACAGATAATATAACAAACCTGGCCTAAATGTCTTGAAATAATTATTCCTCTAACCAGGTTACTGCAAATCCAATTTAGGGAGTTAGGAACGCTAATATTTTCAGTGACAAGTGGTGATTAAATGGACTGAATTTACTATAATTCAAGCCATAAATGTGTTAATAAGGCTTGCTAAGGAATTCAGTAGAGGTCAGAGGTAAGGGTGAGCTGGCATGTTTATAGTAAGGTATAAATTCACCTCCGTTCCAGGCAGATCACCTTTCCCAGGACAAACATAGAGTGTGAGGACAGATGACAGGAGAACCAGACTTCCCTTGCCTACCACCCACTATATCTCTGACCTTTTCTTCTACAGTGGTTCGACAGCAGACAAGGGCTCTCAGGAAGTAAAGGCCACTCAGGAGAGTAATGCAGGGCAGGCATTCCCCTCAGACCAGGAGATGAGGAAGTAGGCAGGGTCGCCCTGTATCGACTGTCTGTTTTCCGCTCACACTACCTTCACATTCTCTCTCTTCATCTTCTTGCTTCGACCACACTGTTTGCCCTCTTCTTTCCATTGCTGCCACCTCCCTGCTTCAGCTACTTCTCTCTTTCCTCCTCTTCTCCTCTCTTGCCGTATTCTCGGTCTCTCGCCTCATTCCCTCTCCAACACTCTTTTGCCTCCCTCCATCGCTGCCTCCCTCTCTCTCTCTCTCTCTACTGTTGCCATCAATGAAAGGAGCGCTGCTCCAGCCCAGCCATTTAAGAAATGTTAATAAACTTCTCGTCAAAACGCCACTTCTTTTTTTTAATCACTACAGTAAAATGGAGGCAATCACAAGATCCTCCTTGTGACATTTTCAAGCTTCCCTCTGTCTGCTCCACTTGTGAGAAACAAATGGCGCTGATGGGGGCTATCGAGATTGAGTTTTTTCACCAAGTCATTACTTCTGTCACCGGCGCCCATTTCCAAATTGAAAAATCTGAAACAATAAATGATGGCTAAGCAGTTAATAACTGTTAAGAAATCACATTTGGAAAATTGCATTTAAGCAATAACCTTTTCTCCCTGTAATTAAATGACAGAAAGGTCCCCGCTTTTTAATTAAGTCAGCAATTTATAGTTATGAAGCCGTACTTCACTATGCAGATTAGTGGCTGATAGGTCACAGAACACCCTGTCTGCTTTTTAGTGGAGCTGATCTGGTAATTACTCTGCTGTTCCACAGTGACCACACTGAGCCTCCACATTACAGCCCCCCACCACACAAACACACACTCATGCAGGCAGGCACGCGTTTAAACACACACACAAACATGCATATTTACACATACACATTAAGACACATACGCACACACAACACGCACACATGCGCTGCTCCTCATGCTCTGTGACGTAAAACCAGGATTAGTCAATGCATTAGTCAATGGATTTCAAAATGAGGGGCATCAATGGAGGGAATAATGTTTGAGGAAGTATGCATGACTGGATGAGTCTGTGTGCGTTCTCATCTGTGCACAGCAAATTTGCCAGTGTAGATTTTTCAGTGTTACATTTATGTTGTTTCAGGAGTTCAATTCACTCTGTAAGGGTTAAATTAACACCCAGTTGTGGAAAAAAAGCAGTGTTAGTGTTAATAACCAGAGTTCTTATTTTACAATTTGGAGCATAAAACAGTCTCATCAAAACTATACCTATCAATATTATATTTCCCAGCAATCTGTAGTACAGGTAGATATTTTTAGAATTGTTTTTCATATCTGTGTTTTTGCATGTACATTGGTTAATTGATTCATGTTATTTTACACAAAGATAATATGCATTTTCTAAACTAATCCAATCAGTTAGTTCGATTTATTGCACCCGTTACTGAAATGGTTGTTCCAGTTGAAATGTTTTAGGTAGTGTTATTAACTTTCCTAACCCTCACAGTCATTCTGAATGCAGGTTGTGGGTGAATAAAAATTCCAACTGTTGGATATCCTAACTCTGTCTGGATTCCAATAGGAATTACACATCACTTTTCAAGCCAGCATAATGTGACTTGGAGGGCTGACGTGTCCTGTAAAACCAGGAGTTTCCTAAAACTATTTTTATCAGGGTAAAATTAGGCCGTCAAAGTAAGGACTGATCATAATGTGTATGTTATTGGAGTTACATTTTCAGGATAATGTTTGCCTATGAACTATGAAAGAATTTGACAACCATTTCTGTCACTAACAAATACAATCACGGGAGGTAACTCTTTATGCAGAAAAAGTAAGGATTTACTGTAACTCTACAGGTGTTGATTTCTTCAGCTGAGACAGTGTAACAGCATTCAGCAAAGTGAGTCCAGTTTACTCTAAATCAAGTCAAATGTTTAACACTGCCGGCCCTCTTTTCACTGTAGTTATAGAGCAAGAATAAAGTCATTTTGATATACATTACATCTGGATAGATAGTACTTATGCATTATACATTGTGTTTTCAGTCATAACTATTATGGAACATGAGTTTTTAAATCCACCCCTCAGCTACTCTGATACTCTCAGTCCATCCCACCTATCTCCGTAAACCCACCCCTCAGCTACTCTGATACTCTCAGTCAATCCCACCTATCTCCGTAAACCCACCCCTCAGCTACTCTCAGTCCATCCCACCTATCTCCGTAAACCCACCCCTCAGCTACTCTCAGTCCATCCCACCTATCTCCGTAAACCCACCCCTCAGCTACTCTCAGTCCATCCCACCTATCTCCGTAAACCCACCCCTCAGCTACTCTCAGTCCATCCCACCTATCTCCGTAAACCCACCCCTCAGCTACTCTCAGTCCATCCCACCTATCTCCGTAAACCCAGCCCTCAGCTACTCAGCTACTCTCAGTCCATCCCACCTATCTCCGTAAACCCACCCCTCAGCTACTCTCAGTCCATCCCACCTATCTCCGTAAACCCACCCCTCAGCTACTCTCAGTCCATCCCACCTATCTCCGTAAACCCAGCCCTCAGCTACTCAGCTACTCTCAGTCCATCCCACCTATCTCCGTAAACCCACCCCTCAGCTACTCTCAGTCCATCCCACCTATCTCCGTAAACCGCTCGATTATGATTTCCATGTGCCATATATTTTTCAACTCTGCTGTGATGTTTGACAGAAATTCTGAACCGTTCTAATTGCTTAGTATCTACAGATTGTAAGTTAAAGATAAGTTGTTGTTTTTTATTGTTAATTGATTGACTATGGCTTTCCAAATCTCCCAACAGTGCTATTTGTAGGGTGAATTTGAGATAAATGTTGTGGTTTTTCAGCTGTTCCTGAACCTGTGACCAGGGACAAGCTACATAGAGGCAGTACAAAAATAAGTGCCCTAAGGATTCTGTCTCTTGTTAGCAAAATCTGCAGAGCTGAGATAGTTTATATATAGATATATATATAAACTAACATTCTGTTTGTGGCAAGAATCGACACATTGAAAATCTCTTCCAACTATTTTGCCTGTATGGCTCCGCTGTCAAAATTTTGGTCAGATCTTTTAAATGTTTGTTTTATTTATTAAGCCAATTTTAGTCTTCAATAAAGGGCAGACACAGAAGGTGTTGCATATTACTCTACAGTCGAGCTAAGCAAACACCACAAGTTCATTTGAGCAATTTAAGAGTTGAATGCAGAACAGAGTTCAATCTTTTACGCTTTCAAAATATGTTCACTGAAAACAACGTGTATTTGACACTTTCCGAGTTAAATGCCCACCATTGATTGATGCTGTGTGTGTGTGTATGCATGTGTTTGCGCGTGTGCACGTGTATATGTGTGCAGGCTTGCGAGCGTGGGACAAACGGCCCCAGGGACAGCAGGGGAATTGATCATTGTTCTGCAGAGGGCTTTATTTCCGGTGCTTATCTGTTGTTGGCTGCGGATTTATGGAGAAGTAAAATGCTAATGTTAGTGTATATATAAACATATGATGGCGTTTCATCTGTCATTTATTCCCGCTCGTTAAGTTATGAGGTTCATGAAAAGAAGATGAAATACTGTTTTGGACAGGATCTCGGGTTCGTTAATACGGCATTCCCATTTTATTTAACGAACCCCTGTGATTCCCACAGAAAACATTCATTATCCAATCATGGGGTTGCTTTGGAAATGATGATTTTAAAAGTAGTTCCCCAGGCTTTATTTCATCCTGAATGTTGCTTTAAAATGCTGCATAATTGTCCGGTTGGAAGGAAGGGTGTTAATTCCACATTTTGGTGGCCTCTGGGAACATGACATTCATTAGACCACATACATATGTTTCCAGTGCAAATGTGTGTAATAGAAGCTGGCAGTAGCAGACACTTCATTTGAGGAATTAGAGGAATGTTTTGATGTGCCGGGCTAATTGTGAGGGTTATACCAAGAAAATGCACTGAAGTTACAGTAGAGTGCTTAAATCCACTCAAAAACTCTTCTTTGGTATTTTCTGATCAGCCCACTGTTGATACAGCGCCAAAAACATTTTGCATGTCAGCAGTCAAGTGTTCAAGATATTGGACTGTCAAGAAGTAAAGTGTCACTGGCCATAACTCTGCTGCTACTTCAGGTCCTCGTCCATGGGGATGTCATACTCTAACCATCTCTTATGTGACATGGAAAACTTGATCGGATCAAGGATATTTTTCTTTAGTTTGTCGTCAAGTTGAATGTAATCACCTGTCATTTTTTGCACGTACAATGTAGGTTTTAAATGTCAGATATAACCTGGACTGTAGACACTGCTCCACGTGCTAAAGGTTCAACCTGACTCAGATATAACCTGGACTGTAGACACTGCTCCACGTGCTAAAGGTTCAACCTGACTCAGACATAACCTGGACTGTAGACACTGCTCCACGTGCTAAAGGTTCAACCTGACAGACATAAAAAAGGACATCTTATTCATACAACTGGGTTCATGCTGAAAATGTGTCTTTTTCAACCACATTTAAGCTCTAACTTAAACCCAAACACCCCCTGGTCAACCATGGTGAAGGAAGGAAGGTGGCGGTGGGGTGGCGCTGGGGTGAGGTGGGGCGGGCCGTAGATACAGTGTGATGTTGGGGAGGGTACACGACTCATGTAACAGGTGGTTGTTGTGAATGCTGAAGAGTACCTGCCATTTTGTGACTGAGCACTCAGCTCTACACCTCCTTATATAAATCTGGTCCTACCATAACGACACACAACCGGGAGGAGCAGACATCCAGTCAGCTTCAATCAGAAACCAAAGCTCTGTTGCGCCTCCTGCAAACGGCTCGTTTCCGTGTAGCTCTAATCGACGGGAGACTCCTCTTGCGGCACAGCCGGTCTCGTACAGAGGTTTTAGCCTGACAGTTGAAACCTGACAGAGGAACCTGTAAATGGTTGTCTGCTTGCAGCGAGCGAGAGAGAGGGGGCTGCAGCTGGCACGGCGGGCAGGCACCATGTGTGCCATCCCAAACCCATCATGTCTGTCTTCAGATGCTCAACTCCCATGATCACTGATCAATGGAGCGTTACGCCACGTGTGTGTGTGTGTGTGTGTGTGTGTGTGTGTGTGTGTGTGTGTGCGTGCGTGCGTGCGTGCGTGCGTGCGTGCGTGCGTGCGTGCGTGCGTGTGTTTGCGTGCGTACGTGCGTGCGTGCGTGCGTGTGTGTTTGCGTGCGTGCGTGCGTGTGTGTGTGTGTGTGTGTGTGTGTGTGTGTGTGTGTGTGTGTGTGTGTGTGTGTGTGTGTGTGTGTGTGTGTGTGTGTGTGTGTGTGTGTGTGTGTGTTTGCGTGCGTGCATGCCTCTGTGTGCCTCTGTTTGCTTCTGTTTGTGGGAGGAGAGTGAACACCGATCATTCAAATATTCTCAAAGGATTGAGCAGTGAATATGTTTACCCCTAAATAAATAGTCAAATGACGTCCATTAAAGTGTGCCATAAGGCTACAATCTTCTAGGTCAAGCGTAAAGGAGCTGAGAAGCAGGTACCAAGATCAACATGAATTTCCTACAAGCAAAGTTTTCTCCCACATCGCACATGAGCTCATGAGCTGGGATAGTCTCCAACCACACAACCAACGTATCTTCCCTGTATGTGACTGCTCTATCCTGAGAGCCAGAAAGGGTAAAGCTTTGTGATATTCACAGGCTGCTGTATGTGTGTGTGTGGCGTGCACATCTGGGTGCTGGTGAGCAGTGCTGCAGAACTGGGATACAGCATGGCGGGAGCAGCTGTGCTTTTGGTGTTGACTGTTGAAGGTAAACGTGAGTGATAGGATCAGAAGGCACATATGCTGATGAGCACAGAGTAGCACACGGTAGCACACGATAGCCGGGAGCACCAGAAGGCCCTCAGCAACCGCACGCCTTTCAGCATGGCTACATCAAACATGCAGTGCCCAGACTCCAACAACACACCTTTGTTCCTCCTCACCTTTTTGTTGTTTGGCCTGAATGCGTATCGAGAGCAGCTCTGCCCAGGTTCACTTATATCACAGTACATCATCAGTGGCTGATGGTGTTACAATTTTTCTCAGTCGCGTACAAGCATTTTTTGGAACTGTGGTAAAACATACCAAAAGCAGAACAGCAGAATGCCTGGTCGTTCCTTTTTTTTATTGATATCTACATTTGTTACGGGTGGATCAGCTTTAATATTGCAGATAGATTGTTGCTTCCATCAATGTCATTGTCCGCGTCCTTTCCAATCCCCATATACTTTTTTGTGCCAAAATATATATTTTATTAATTGTATTATTTTCCCCAAACCCTACCACCACTCCCCCAATTGGAGTAAACTAATGGACAACAAATCTTAGGCTTCTACATCCAGCTTATACATACTATATACACTTTTATGGGCACGATGTATTTTACAATCTTTTGTTTGTTTTTAATCCCGTCCTTCAGCTACCCTCAACCCTTTCAATCTATCTCTGAAGACCATCCCGTTTGACTTCCATCTGCCATATATGATCATCTGTGCTGTATCTGGCCATTGTCTGGCCTTTGTACCTGGATTGCATATCTTAAACCCACTTTTGCAAAACTTTAAAGACAATTGTCACCCGTGAATATTGAATTCCCTGTAAAGTGTTTTGTTAACAGCCATCAACACATTGTTTCCACCAGAAGAGAAGAGTTTGCAAACAGGGCTTTAAAGTGCGGACATTTTAGTCACCTATGTTCTTAGATGCGTTGCTGTTGCAACCTGGCATTTTATTTTGTGAGCACCAGTACGACCAGGAGAAAAATAATTGATGTAATCATAGTCTTCCCTGTGCAGTCGTTTCGAGTGCCCTAGAGAAAAAGTTGCGTGCTGATTTGTTTAATCCAAAGCCTACATGTGAAGAATAGTTTTTTAAATGCATCAGTGATTTGTATTTCTTTGCAACTTTCTGAAAACCTGACGGCATGGGAGTGGCTGTGTCTATCACTGTTGTAGCCAGTTAGCGATGTCCAAACAGTCCTTTCGAAAAGGCTTTCTCATATAACCTTCCAAATGAAATGTTAAAGGTGCTACATAGGATTTCAGAAAATGTCCATCATATATCTGCCTCTAATGGCTGTTTGAAGCTGGTGGACCTTTTGCATTTGGTCCACCAGTTTCAAACAGCTGTAAAAACGATGGTTTTTTTTTTTGTTATTGAAAAAATGTTTCACAGAGATTAAGATGGTAAAATGATTCCCTACACTATTCAATGCTTGTTTTCCTCACATAAACTAAAATTGAGCGAACAGTGTAGAATTTTTAGCAACCAGGAAATGACAGAGCAATTTACATAAAGTCATTCCACTATTAGCGCCAGATATACACTGAGTGTACAAAACAGTAGGAACCCCTTCCGCACCCCCTTTTGTCCACAGAACAGCCTTAATTCATCGGGGCATGGACTACAAGGTGTTGAAAGCATTCTGCAGCGATGCAGGCCCACATTGACTCCAATGCTTGCCACAGTAGTGTCAAGTTGGCTGGATGTCCTTTGAGTGGTGGACCATTCTTGATACACTCTGGAAACTGTTGAGTGTGGAAAAACTCAGCAGCGTTGAAGTTCTTGACACACTCAAACCGGTTATTCTGGCACCTACTACCATACCTCGTTAAAAGGCACTTAAATCTTTTCTCTTGTCCATTCACCCTCTGAATGGCCCACATTCACAATCCATGTCTCAGTTGTCTCAAGGCTTAAAAAATCCTTCTTTAGCCTTTCTCCTCCCCTTCATCTACACTGATTGAAGTGGATTTAACAGGTGACATCAATAAGAGGTAATAGGTTTCACCTGGATTCACCTGGTCAGTCTGTCATGGAAAGAGCAGGTGTTCTTAATGTTTTGTACACTCATTGTGTTATGGATATTTCTGAAATTACAATGCAAAAATTCAAAAACATTTGTGTAGCTTACCTGGCAGAATTATATGATATCATGATGATTTGTATGAATCGGGTGGTCTTTTGTTTTCTTTCATTTGGCATACAGAAACAACGCCAGCTAAACACCAGTCTCTTGAGATGCGCAATTTTAATTAAAGGGCAACTACTGTATACCCTCAAAAATATAGATGTTGTTGTTTTTCTATAAAATAAAAAAAAAGTGAAAACCTGGAGAAAAGAAACTGGGGGAAATCCAAAACCTGGAGAAAAGAAACTGGGGGAAATCCAAAACCTGGAAAATCTCAACCGATAAAACATTTTTTTGTGGTTGTTGGTGTTATTATGGCAAATAAATGTACTGTCTGGTAGTTCTGTGTCTTGAGAACACTGTTTTGAAAATCGACAACATTGTTCCAAGAAATGCTTGTACGCGATTAAGGAATGTATCTGATTTAGTGTCCTTGTCGTGAATCTCTTCCTTGTTTCTCAATCCCAAAAATCGCTTCTTTAAAGGTAGACTCAGCGACATGACATAGATGCAGAAAGTTAACAGCATTGGGGGTCAATTTCCGCAACAACTAAAAGCGTTGAAGCGTGAGGCTCAACTTCTCTGCTGTTTTGGTCCCGTACCCATGCACAGGCGCAGATACTGTGTGTGCCTGTGCGCTGCTGCTCGTGGCAATGCCATTTCACTTTAAGTCATCACTCAAAAGGAAATGATACTCTAAATAAATGCATACAAATGTCCAAAGGAAACATAATTAATATGGTTAGTCACTGCTGTTTGATATGCACTACCAGATGATAATCTGCAGTCATTTGCGTAAATGTAAATGAGCATCTAGTCCCTCAGATTGATCAGTATGGACATGTGACAGTATGGAGGCAGAAACTGTTGGACTGAGGTCAACATTCCTTGTAGATAATGTCAGGTCAAGGGAAGCATGGGATTCTTCCCTTGAATAGAGTTGTTTTCTCGGTTTTCCCGACAGGAAACTCCATCAATGTCTCTCCCCAGCTAGCTATACCAGAGCCACATCACAACACCCTCCGAGATTAATTGCAAATGGTCATTATTAATGAGATTCCCTAGCGCCTGTGGTTCTCCTCCTCTCCAGAGGTCATCTCTCATTGGGGAGAGTGCACACTCTCACACAGACCAGCATCAGGGGCCAAATCCCACTTAGTTTCTACCAGTCAGGTATTCAGGTTATTGTCATCATGAGGACGGTAAGGGAATGTCGCTGAATGAGTCCCTGAGCCAGCAATACTGCCTTCTGTGATCAGCTCTCACATTAATTACATACTGTTATAGTAACATATCCAATTGGTTCCAGAACACTTTTTTTTAAATGAAAGCCAGTGTAGTGTTAAGCAGACTTATGGTACCTAACTTAAACATGTTTGTAGGAACAAAGCAAATGAATGACTACAGAGCACACTGTCCCCAATGTATCGCCATGCCTCAGCAACAGCAGCAGCAGCGTGGAAGCATGGCTTGCTTTAGTGCTGAGAGCCAGGTTTCTACGGTGGGTTCGGTCATTGGGGCCTGACTGCTTCATTAGTCCCGGTGGCTTCATTGAGCTGCGTGCTCTTTGTGACATTTCCCATCTTGACTGAAATGAAAACCCACTCAGCAGCTTTCCCTCCTTTCTTCTCCTCCTCTCCCCCTAGGAGCCATAGCACTGGAACCAAACCTGTCACCACACAGTTCCTTAAACAAACCTTTCCACACTGCATGGGCCCAGAACAATGTACCTCAACTAAATGGTACTAAACGGCAAATTAAGGCTGTGTAAATGACCCATAAGGACACGAGGACCATACTGTACTTTCCATAGAACCCGTTGTCATCACATAGAACATGGGTTATCAACTATATTCAGCAGCGGAGCGGTTTTCTTCTTGAGCAGATGGTCAGGGGGCCAGAACATGATTACAAATCATTTGAAGACTGCAAAGTGACCGCAAGAAGCCCAAACATATATAATTTATGACTAAAACATCATTTCAAGACTTTGTATACGATCACATATATCTCCCTTTTATCCAATGGAATACTTTGGAACAGATTTCCATCATTCAAATCACTTGGAGCTGATTTGCTGGTGTTTTTACAGTCTTTTATGTCCAACAATAAAAACCTTTATTAAGTAAAAATTGAAATAAAAATTGCTCTGAAAACTTGGGGGGGGGGGCAAATAAAATCACCAGCGGGTCAAATTCGTCCCGCGGGCCACCAGTTGGGGAACCCTGGCATAGAAGATACAGTACATAAATATACTGAGCACTCCTATTAATCCACAAAAGGGAGATCAAATCATTTTGCCCATGTACCTTTATCCCACCCATAAAAATAGGTAAAAAGTGATATTACAGAACATGCTGCAATATGCTTTGGTAACAACAACGTGGGTATAGGCTCCTAAAGGCAAAGGGCACAGTGACAGCTCTACCCAACCACAGCTGCACCAGCCCACCACACCATGCCAGACAGGGTCTGTGCCAGTCAGCTGTGCCCTTATGCCCGCAACCTCTCCCATCTGTCACACACACACACACACAAACGCACACACACACACACACACACACACAGACACACACACACACACACACACACACACACACACACACACACACATGGGTGCACATGCAAAAAACACACCAAAAATAACAAATGGACATTCAGAAATACCTTGTTTGCCCAGGAACCTGCATTTGCACTTGATATATGGTGCAACACCTGGAACAGTATGATATGGTGCGAGTGAAAGTATTTTCCCCAGAGTTCACAGGTAGATTAAGAAGTACAGGAGGAGAGGAAAGAGGTTCTGGAGCTTTAAACTTGCTGCACATCTGCCTGTGTCTCCTTCTCCTGCACCAGGCGGTGGTGAGGCATCTGCTGCCTAGCAGGTGAATCCGCTTTTGTTCCAAATCCTTCTCTCGCTCCCTGGCGGCATACATCTCTGGCACAGGGTGCAATAACATTACCATGACCTTAGCCCCATTACCTGGAGGAAACTTATGCACCATTAGATCACACAGGGACTAATTTGACACGAGAGAACTTTTCTTCTGTTCAAGAATTGAACAATTATTGGAGAGATGGTAGTGTACCGATCTCACCTTGTCAGCCTAATGAGTGGAGAACTAGGTCCAAGTTAATGGAATTAAACACTACAATCTAATTTAATCAGAGTGTTTCTCACCTTGTTCTGTCTTTTATTTCTGAACCAGATGATTCCTGATCATGAAGCCGAGGATCCTTGAGCTGCTAAGTATTCTCTTTGGATATATCATTCAATTCATCAGCGGTGACAATTCTACATTTCCAAGCACTTAAAGTGGAACTCACAGTATTTTAGCAACATTAAATCTTATTAAAATCTGTTCATATACACCCCCAGGAAGAATACGACACATTTTTTACATTTTTGACAAGCGAGCACTTAGATATGGTCATTTTCACGTTTTCATAAATTCATAGAATGTTTGATAATGACGTATAGTAAGGCATTTGTGAAGATTCTGTAGCAATATAGAGTGGGAAACCGAACAAAAACATCTATCCTGTCCAGGACCGGAGTCTACGCAGACTGGTGCACCATAGCCAATCTGAGCTACAGTAGGCCTATATGGAAATAAGCCATTTGCCACAAGGGCCTGCCATCATTCACGTTGAACTGGGTGTTCACAGGCAGTAGCAACAGAGTGACTTTAGATCATTAGAAAGCATTTGCCAAAAACCTGAAAATACACCTGAATGGATTTCTGCAAATATGTAAATACAACGGGATTCCTCTTACAAATGTGAACTTCACAATCCTGTTGATCAAACAACCAAGAAAAGGTAGGCTATCTCTCCCTCAGTTGCATATGCACACCCACAACAACAAGATCAACAATTAATGCTTGGCAGAGCGAGATGAGCTCAAATCTAACAAAGGAACATTTAACCCTCTCAAACTTTTTCAGCTAGTTGGCCGACAAAACTGCACTAATAAACAGTGGGGAAAAGTAGCCTGCTCGTCCTTCTGCAGCTTGCCTGCCAATGCATGCTTGTCCCAACCCACGTTTTGACAACTGAATGGGAACTTGACTGCCTACCTGCCAATTTGATTGATGCCAAATACATTTGATTGACAACTAAGAGAAATGCTAACTGTGGATAACAATCGTTCAAGTTTAGCATAGCTAGCTAGCAAAGTGAATCACATTCATAACAAGCTAACCAAATGACACCTGCACCATCTCTAGCTGTACCCAACAAAAAACACCAAGAGGGGAAAAGGTTGGTCACTCATCCACTCCTCCAATCACATTTATTTATTTTTTATTAACCTTGATTTAATTAGGCGAGTCAGTTAAGAACAAATTCTGATTTCTTATTTGTCCTGAGGGGACGGGGCTGGGATTAAAAATGTAAAATAAAAAAATAACATGTAAATATAGGACAAAACACACATCACGACAAGAAAGACAACACAACACCACAAAAAGAGAGAGCTAAGACAACAACATAGCAAGGCAGCAACACATGACACCACAGCATGGTAGCAACACAAGATAACAAAAACTATAAATGATGTCTCCATAATCTAGCATGGGTAGGATGGTCATCTGAATCAGGGTTAGTTTGGCAGCTGGGGTGAAATAGGAGCAATTACGATAGAGGAAACCAAGTCTAGATTTAACTTTAGCCTTCAGCTTTGATATGTGCTGAGAGAAGGACAGTATACTGTCTAGCCATACTCCCAAGTACTTGTATGAGGTGACGACCTCAAGCTCTAAATCCTCAGAGGTATTAATCACACCTGTGGGGAGAGGGGCATTCTTCTTTTGGAGGTGTTCAGAACAAGGTTAAGGGTACAGGAAGCTTGTTGGACACTAAGAAAGCTTTGTTGTAGAGCATTTAACACAAAATCCAGGGAGGGGCCAGCTCAGTATAAGACTGTATCATCTGCATATAAATGGATGAGAGCGCTTCCTACTTCCTGAGCTACAGTGCCTTGCGAAAGTATTCGGCCCCTTTGAACTTTGAGACCTTTAGCCACATTTCAGGCTTCAAACATAAAGATATAAAACTGTATTTTTTTGTGAAGAATCAACAACAAGTGGGACACAATCATGAAGTGGAACGACATTTATTGGATATTTCAAACTTTTTTAACAAATCAAAAACTGAAAAATTGGGCGTGCAAAATTATTCAGCCCCTTAAGTTAATACTTTGTAGCGCCACCTTTTGCTGCGATTACAGCTGTAAGTCGCTTGGGGTATGTCTCTATCAGTTTTGCACATCGAGAGACTGACATTTTTTCCCATTCCTCCTTGCAAAACAGCTCGAGCTCAGTGAGGTTGGATGGAGAGCATTTGTGAACAGCAGTTTTCAGTTCTTTCCACAGATTCTCGATTGGATTCAGGTCTGGACTTTGACTTGGCCATTCTAACACCTGGATATGTTTATTTTTTAACCATTCCATTGTAGATTTTGCTTTATGTTTTGGATCATTGTCTTGTTGGAAGACAAATCTCCATCCCAGTCTCAGGTCTTTTGCAGACTCCATCAGGTTTTCTTCCAGAATTGTCCTGTATTTGGCTCCATCCATCTTCCCATCAATTTTAACCATCTTCCCTGTCCCTGCTGAAGAAAAGCAGGCCCAAACCATGATGCTGCCACCACCAAATCAAATCAAATCAAATCAAATCAAATGTATTTGTCACATACACATGGTTAGCAGATGTTATTGCGAGTGTAGCGAAATGCTTGTGCTTCTAGTTCCGACAATGCAGTAATAACGAACAAGTAATCTAACTAACAATTCCAAAAAAAAACTACTGTCTTATACAGAGTGTAAGGGGATAAAGAATATGTACATAAGGATATATGAATGAGTGATGGTACAGAGCAGCATAGGCAAGATACAGTAGATGATATCGAGTACAGTATATACATATGAGATGAGTATGTAAACCAAGTGGCATAGTTAAAGTGGCTAGTGATACATGTATTACATAAGGATGCAGTCGATGATATAGAGTACAGTATCTACGTATGCATATGAGATGAATAATGTAGGGTAAGTAACATTATATAAGGTAGCATTGTTTAAAGTGGCTAGCGATATATTTACATCATTTCCCGTCAATTCCCATGATTAAAGTGGCTGGAGTAGAGTCAGTGGCATTGACAGTGTGTTGGCAGTAGCCACTCAATGTTAGTGGTGGCTGTTTAACAGTCTGATGGCCTTGAGATAGAAGCTGTTTTTCAGTCTCTCGGTCCCAGCTTTGATGCACCTGTACTGACCTCGCCTTCTGGATGACAGCGGGGTGAACAGGCAGTGGCTCGGGTGGTTGATGTCCTTGATGATCTTTATGGCCTTCCTGTAGCATCGGGTGGTGTAGGTGTCCTGGAGGGCAGGTAGTTTGCCCCCGGTGATGCGTTGTGCAGACCTCACTACCCTCTGGAGAGCCTTACGGTTGAGGGCGGTGCAGTTGCCATACCAGGCGGTGATACAGCCCGCCAGGATGCTCTCGATTGTGCATCTGTAGAAGTTTGTGAGTGCTTTTGGTGACAAGCCGAATTTCTTCAGCCTCCTGAGGTTGAAGAGGCGCTGCTGCGCCTTCTTCACGATGCTGTCTGTGTGAGTGGACCAATTCAGTTTGTCTGTGATGTGTATGCCGAGGAACTTAAAACTTGCTACCCTCTCCACTACTGTTCCATCGATGTGGATGGGGGGGTGTTCCCTCTGCTGTTTCCTGAAGTCCACAATCATCTCCTTAGTTTTGTTGACGTTGAGTGTGAGGTTATTTTCCTGACACCACACTCCGAGGGCCCTCACCTCCTCCCTGTAGGCCGTCTCGTCGTTGTTGGTAATCAAGCCTACCACTGTTGTGTCGTCCGCAAACTTGATGATTGAGTTGGAGGCGTGCGTGGCCACGCAGTCGTGGGTGAACAGGGAGTACAGGAGAGGGCTCAGAACGCACCCTTGTGGGGCCCCAGTGTTGAGGATCAGCGGGGAGGAGATGTTGTTGCCTACCCTCACCACCTGGGGGCGGCCCGTCAGGAAGTCCAGTACCCAGTTGCACAGGGCGGGGTCGAGACCCAGGGTCTCGAGCTTGATGACGAGCTTGGAGGGTACTATGGTGTTGAATGCCGAGCTGTAGTCGATGAACAGCATTCTCACATAGGTATTCCTCTTGTCCAGATGGGTTAGGGCAGTGTGCAGAGTGGTTGAGATTGCATCGTCTGTGGACCTATTTGGGCGGTAAGCAAATTGGAGTGGGTCAAGGGTGTCAGGTAGGGTGGAGGTGATATGGTCCTTGACTAGTCTCTCAAAGCACTTCATGATGACGGATGTGAGTGCTACGGGGCGGTAGTCGTTTAGCTCAGTTACCTTAGCTTTCTTGGGAACAGGAACAATGGTGGCCCTCTTGAAGCATGTGGGAACAGCAGACTGGTATAGGGATTGGTTGAATATGTCCGTAAACACACCGGCCAGCTGGTCTGCGCATGCTCTGAGGGCGCGGCTGGGGATGCCGTCTGGGCCTGCAGCCTTGCGAGGGTTAACACGTTTAAATGTCTTACTCACTTCGGCTGCAGTGAAGGAGAGACCGCATGTTTTCGTTGCAGGCCGTGTCAGTGGCACTGTATTGTCCTCAAAGCGGGCAAAAAAGTTGTTTAGTCTGCCTGGGAGCAAGACATCCTGGTCCGTGACTGGGCTGGGTTTCTTCCTGTAGTCCGTGATTGACTGTAGACCCTGCCACATGCCTCTTGTGTCTGAGCCGTTGAATTGAGATTCTACTTTGTCTCTGTACTGGCGCTTAGCTTGTTTGATAGCCTTGCGGAGGGAATAGCTGCACTGTTTGTATTCAGTCATGTTACCAGACACCTTGCCCTGATTAAAAGCAGTGGTTCGCGCCTTCAGTTCCACACGAATGCTGCCATCAATCCACGGTTTCTGGTTGGGGAATGTTTTAATCGTTGCTATGGGAACGACATCTTCAACGCACGTTCTAATGAACTCGCACACCGAATCAGCGTATTCGTCAATGTTGTTGGCTGACGCAATACGAAACATCTCCCAGTCCACGTGATGGAAGCAGTCTTGGAGTGTGGAGTCAGCTTGGTCGGACCAGCGTTGGACAGACCTCAGCGTGGGAGCTTCTTGTTTTAGTTTCTGTCTGTAGGCAGGGATCAACAAAATGGAGTCGTGGTCAGCTTTTCCGAAAGGGGGGCGGGGCAAGGCCTTATATGCGTCGCGGAAGTTAGAGTAACAATGATCCAGGGTCTTTCCACCCCTGGTTGCGCAATCGATATGCTGATAAAATTTAGGGAGTCTTGTTTTCAGATTAGCCTTGTTAAAATCCCCAGCTACAATGAATGCAGCCTCCGGATAAATCGTTTCCAGTTTGCAGAGAGTTAAATAAAGTTCGTTCAGAGCCATCGATGTGTCTGCTTGGGGGGGGATATATACGGCTGTGATTATAATCGAAGAGAATTCTCTTGGTAGATAATGCGGTCTACATTTGATTGTGAGGAATTCTAAATCAGGTGAACAGAAGGATTTGAGTTCCTGTATGTTTCTTTCATCACACCATGTCACGTTGGCCATAAGGCATACGCCCCCGCCCCTCTTCTTACCAGAAAGATGTTCGTTTCTGTCCGCGCGATGCGTGGAGAAACCCGCTGGCTGCACCGCTTCGGATTGCGTCTCTCCAGTGAGCCACGTTTCCGTGAAACAGAGAACGTTACAGTCTCTGATGTCCCTCTGGAATGCTACCCTTGCTCGGATTTCATCAACCTTGTTGTCAAGAGACTGGACATTGGCAAGAAGAATGCTAGGGAGTGGTGCACGATGTGCCCGTCTCCGGAGTCTGACCAGAAGACCGCTTCGTTTCCCTCTTTTTCTGAGTCGTTTTTTTGGGTCGCTGCATGGGAACCATCCCGTGGCGCTGGTTGTAAGGCAGAACACAGGATCCGCATCGCGAAAAACATATTCTTGGTCGTACTGGTGGTGAGTTGACGCTGATCTTATATTCAGTAGTTCTTCTCGGCTGTATGTGATGAAACCTAAGATGACCTGGGGTACTAGTGTAAGAAATAACACGTAAAAAAACAAAAAACTGCATAGTTTCCTAGGAACGCGAAGCGAGGCGGCCATCTCTGTCGGCACAGTGGGGATGTGTGTTCAGGGTGATGAGCTGTGTTGCTTTTACGCCAAACATAACGTTTTGCATTGTTGCCAAAAAGTTTAATTTTGGTTTAATCTGACCAGAGCACCTTCTTCCACATGTTTGGTGTGTCTCCCAGGTGGCTTGTGGCAAACTTTAAACAACACTTTTTATGGATATCTTTAAGAAATGGCTTTCTTCTTGCCACTCTTCCACAAAGGCCAGATTTGTGCAATATACGACTGATTGTTGTCCTATGGACAGAGTCTCCCACCTCAGCTGTAGATCTCTGCAGTTCATCCAGAGTGATCATGGGCCTCTTGGCTGCATCTCTGATCAGTCTTCTCCTTGTATGAGCTGAAAGTTTAGAGGGACGGCCAGGTCTTGGTAGATTTGCAGTGGTCTGATACTCCTTCCATTTCAATATTATCGCTTGCACAGTGCTTCTTGGGATGTTTAAAGCTTGGGAAATCTTTTTGTATCCAAATCCGGCTTTAAACTTCTTCACAACAGTATCTCGGACCTGCCTGGTGTGTTCCTTGTTCTTCATGATGCTCTCTGCGCTTTTAACGGACCTCTGAGACTATCACAGTGCAGGTGCATTTATACGGAGACTTGATTACACACAGGTGGATTGTATTTATCATCATTAGTCATTTAGGTCAACATTGGATCATTCAGAGATCCTCACTGAACTTCTGGAGAGAGTTTGCTGCACTGAAAGTAAAGGGGCTGAATAATTTTTTGATTTGTTAAAAAAGTTTGAAATATCCAATAAATGTCGTTCCACTTCATGATTGTGTCCCACTTGTTGTTGATTCAAAATTTTAAAAAATACAGTTTTATATCTTTATATTTGAAGCCTGAAATGTGGCAAAAGGTCGCAAAGTTCAAGGGGACCGAATACTTTCGCAAGGCACTGTATGTTGTTGATGTAAATTGAGAAGAGCATGGGCCTAGGGTTGAGCCTTTGGGTACTCCCTTGGTGACAGGCAGTGGCTGAGACAGCAGATTTTCTGACTTTACACACTGCACTCTTTGAGAGAGGTAGTTAGCAAATCAGGCCAAAGACCGCTCAGAGACACCAATATTCCATAGCTGGCCCACAATAATGTAATGGTACATCAAATGCTTTGGCCAAGTCAATAAAAATAGCATGACAACATTGCTTAGACTCAAGGGCAATGGTGACATCATTGAGGACCTTTAAGGTTGCAGTGACACATCCATAACCTGAGCAGAAACCAGATTGCATACCAGAGAGAATAATATAGACATCAAGAAAGTCAATCAGTTGATTATTGACAAGTTTTTCCAACACTTTTGATTAATGGCCAAATAGAAATAGGCATTTAACAGTTAGGATCAGCTTGATCTCCCCTTTAAATAAACATGACATGTCATCCTCCCAGCAGCTAGATAGCTAATGTTAGGCTCTGTGTTTTTAGCTTGCTAAATAAATAGCTAGATACATACTGTACTTTCAGACCCCTTGACTCTTTCCACATTTTGTTACGTTACAGACTTACTCTAAAATATATATATATGTTTTAATTCAGCATCAATCTACCCAGAATACCCCATAATGTCAAAGCAAAAAATGTATATTAAAAAAATATATATATCACATTTACTTACACTACCGTTCAAAAGTTTAGGTCACTTAGAAATGTACTTGTTTTTGAAAGAAAATCAAAAAACATTGTACATTAACATAACATGAAATTGAACAGAAATACAGTGTAGACATTGTTAATGTTGTAAATGATGGCTGATTTTTAATGGAATATCTACATAGGTGTACAGAGACCCATTATCAGCAACCATGACTCCTGTGTTCCAATGGCAAGTTGTGTTAGCTAATCCAAGTTTATCAATTTACAAAGCTAATGATCATTAGAAAACCCTTTTGCAATTATGTTTGCACAGGTGAAAACTGCCATGCTGATTAAAGAATCAATAAAACTGTCCTTCTTTAGACGAATTGAGTATCTGGACCATCAGCATTGGTGGGTTCGACTACAGGCTCAAAATTGCCAGAAACAAATAACTTTAGTGCTCTGGAAAGTTTTCATCAAGGATCTCTCTGTACTTTGCTTCGTTCATCTTTGCCTTAATCCTGACTAGTTTCCCAGTCCCTGCCCATGAAAAAATCCCCGCCACCATGCTTCACTGTAGGGATGGTGCCAGGATTCCTCCAGATTTTATGATTGGCATTCAAGCCAAAAAGCTCAATCTTGGTTTCATCAGACCAGAGAATCTTGTTTCTCATGGTTTGAGACTCCTTTAGGAGCCTTTTGGGAAACTCCAAGTGGGCTGTCATGTGCCTTTTACTGAGGAGTGGCTTCTGTCTGGCCACTCTACTATAAAGGCCTGATTGGTGGAGTGCTGCAGAGATTCTTCTTCTTCTGGAAGGTTCTCCTATCTCCACAGAGGAACTCTGGAGCTCTGTCAGAGTGACCATCGGGTTCTTGGTCACCTCCCTGACCAAGGCCCTTCTCCCCTGATTGCTCAGTTTGGCCAAAGCAGCCAGCTCTAGGAAGAGTCTTGGTGGTTCCAAACTTCTTCCATTTAAGAATGATGGAGGCCACTGTGTTGTTGGGGACCTTCAATGCTGCATAAATGTGTTGGTACCCTTCCCCAGATCTGTGCTTCGACCCAATCCTGTCTCGGAGCTCTTCGGACAATTCCTTCGACCTCCTGGCTGGGCTCTGACATGCACTGTCAACTGTGGGACCTCATATAGATGTGTGTACCTTTCCAAATCATGTCCAATCAACTGAATTGACCACAGGGTGACTCCAATCAAGTTGTAGAAACATCTCAAGGATGGTCCGTGGAAACAGGTTGCACCTGAGCTCAATTTCGAGTCTTATACCAAAGGTACATATGTAAATAAGGTTTCTAAAAATGTCTAAAAACCTGTTTTCGATTTGCCATTGTGGGGAATTGTGCATAGATTGATGGGGAAAATCATTTAATTAATTTTAGAATAAGGCTGTAAAGTACCATAATGTGGAAAAGGGAAGGGGTCTGAATACTTTCCGAATCCACTGTAAATAGCTATTCTAGCCCAGGGGAGTCAAACTCAATCAAAGCACAGGTCATAATAAATAAAAACATAACGCTTTCGCAAGCCTATATGGTTTTTTTTTTTTTATGTCCTACTGCGAACCATTCTGGCCATTGTTTTATTCCCCCCAAAAAGATGGTCCTTTATAATGTCCACTTATCTACATAGGATGCTGTATATACCCTTTTAACATTAAAACCAAAGAAGATATACATAATATGTGTCCAGCCCTTGCTGCTATGTTTGCTGTGCGACCCTAATCAAAGAGTATTTAATAACTCCAAATAACAAAAACGTAGTACAGGTTGCTGTAAAGTTGAAACTTAAATGTGTTTTATTTATTTATTGCAACGCATGGATCACCGGTGCAGTTGAATGCAGCATTGCTGCATGGTGCACTCAGAATGTCTTGTAGTTGAGTAGCCAGGCTACTGATCAAATGTTGCTGTAATAGGTCTACATGTTTCTCCTTTGCATTGTTTTGTTGCAGGTTTTGCTTTTTGATTCTTAATTTTAGGCAACATTTTAGTAGCCTAGCTAGCATGTGTCTGTACACTTTCCCTCTGCAGCGCGCTGTAAATGGGGCACACGAAAGCAGCGCAATTGACGTTAAATTCACCAATGCGAGCGCATCAGCCTGTCATTTCATTAAGTTGATGACTCAATTGTTGACTCATTTATACTCGCTTGTGTGTCCTATTCGGCCCGCGGGCCATGTGTTTGACACGTGCGCTAGACTATTAGCCACGTTGTGACTGACTTGTGATAATTGCCCTTGCTGGGCAATTGATTGTATTGATATTTCTATAGTTACAGTTATCCGTTTTTGTTCAAAATATTGAGTCATTGAAACTGAAATGGTGCATCCCGAATGCGTGGCGGTAGCAAACAATGTACCAGGACAGCTGTGATTTACAACCTGATAGCAATGTTATTTGAACTACAAATACATGTATTGGTGAATTATATGAATCACGCAACTGCACCCATCTATTCTGCCAACAATGCCTTACTGTACTTCGTGGAATTGTCAAATAGAACCTATTTTTTAAACATCTTCTGAAGTTGGTTTTGAAGCATAAACTGGGAATTTGATATTTTTCACTGCTATTTTGATTGTCTTTGTTTAATATCGGCAAAGTAGTTAAAACGCTGTCAGTTCCACTTTAAGAGCAATGCAATCAATGCAACAACAAAAAAGTACGGGATGGCCACATTAGTAGAGCAAGCTCATCAAGGGAGGTAGTGAGAGTACAATCAGAGAAGGAGATGGATACAACTCTGAAGATGTGGCTTGCAGGTCAAACCCATGTGTGTGGGGCTGGGGGGGGGAGAGAGATTTGGGCTAGGCTGTTATAGTCAAATCTGCTGCAAAATGTCTCGCAGCTGGCCAAGTTTGGTTGTGAAAATTAGCATGTGTTCATCAACCTCGTCGTGATATCAGAGAGACAGTGTAGGAGACAGAGAGGGGGGAGGAGGGGAAGTCTCCCGGGGCACTGGGGGTGGGCGGGTAGTTTAGGAGGCTGAATAAGTTATCTAGTCAGCACTGGCTGCTGTGAGAAGTCAGTCCAGTTCAGCACCACCCTGTGTCACCGTCATTGCGAGTGACATTCTGCTTTTATGTAAATACAAAAACAAGTACACCTATTTCCATGTGATAAAACTCCAACAAAGTCGTAGCCTACAAATACATTATTTTACATTGAGCAATTCAGTGTATGGCAGAAATAACACGTACAATGTTAATATTCACAATGTCAAGATAACAGGTAGCAGGTGAGAGTAAATATTGACCTTACACATTGATTCAACCATTACAAATCCCTATCTGTATCAAAGCCCAGACCAAAGCTCCTTCATTTTCCATTTCCTTATGGCATCCTAGAGAATTGGAGCAAAATTACGCTCACTATCGAGATCGGCATCAATCATGGTATGACGTTTCGACAGAGTTTTGGGAAAGGACTTTAAGAGCAACTTGGATGGGTGACATTAAGAGATTGAAATTGCCTGTTAAAGTGTCCCATATGTCAGCTAGTTCTTGTTGCTATAAAAACAGACGGGATGGAAGGAAGGGAGGGAACAGATGTCAAATGCTGCCCCTGCCAGTCCACTCTCAGACAGCAGACGTAGGTAGCATTTTACTGCTGAGAAAAACAACATCTTCTGATTCATATTTGACTTTCATTTGACACAAATAGATGTGCTTTATTATCTTCTTTTTTGTATTGTTGACTACTGACTTCTATAGTCTAAATGCAATCTTTCTTCTGCAATGATTTCACACATTTCATTAATGATGTCCATCGGTAGGAATATGAAAAACGTAATTGTACAAATATTGTGTATATGTGTCCGGTGAAAAAAAGTGTATTTTAATTGCATTTTCTTTTAACCAAATGTGTTTATTAGTGGGTGAAATAAAGAGTCATCTTTCAAATGGAACTAACATTTCCCTCTTTCCTCCAAATGCAGAATTAATGTACATTTTAAATTCATTAGTTTAATTTCCAGGATGATAGTTGGTTATTTTGGCTTTTGAACTGCTATGGATATGTTATATCCTCTCAGATTGTTTGCCTCATTCAAGCAGTCTTTTTAAATAATGAATTAAGCGTTATTAGTCAAGCGTGGAGCACCTCATTTAGCAGAGCATCCTTTCTTGTGTGTGCCTGACAGGCAATCAAAGTTTTTATCAGTGCAGAAAATGTGCCATTTACAAATATACTTGCTGCAATTAGTAGCTATCTGATAACCAAGAATTGGCAGGTTGGTGTGAGAGTTGACAGGATTAAATGGAGTGGATAAGAGCTAGGCATGGTTCAGACAGAGCAAAACAAAGAGTCAGCCTTTAACTTCTCCAAAGTGATAGGGTGATAATAGGTTCTGTTCCTTTGTTATCAACCAACAACCTAACAATCTCTCTGCATGAAAGCAGCCTCATTTCATCGACAAGTGACGAACAACTACAGTGACGAACAACTATAGAGTAAGTAACGGCAGGCTGTCTGTGCATCTTCCTGTGTTCTCAGAGGAGGTGTTTCTCTCAGGCACAATTTCAATGCTCAGAATGAAAGGGCAGTCCAGAACCATACCCCTACCATGTGTAACTGATCTAAATATGTCTGTAGTCCCATGGGGTCTGTCCACCGTGAGCTTTTCAGGTAGGCCTTTACTTATTTATAGCCATATTCATAACCCAATAAACTGTGTAGTCAAAAGTATTTGACATGTTTTTAGTGTTTGTATCACACATGCGCGCGCGCGCCACACGGAGCGAGCCGCAGACCCTGGTGCTTACGCTGGACAGTAAGGCGGTGAGGAAAAACACGGGTCCATTAAAACATCTCCCCACCCTTCTCTGACCCTCATTAAATACACGGCCAGTCTTGTTAAAATACAAGCCAGATTTGCGCTTAATGATCTAGAAAGAAATGTAATTGACTGTGCATTACCATCCAAATGGCTTCCCAGCACACGATGTTTACATATTTCTGACGGGATTGCTGACCAACTCAACATCCGACCGTTGTTGATGAAGAAAGTGTCTGACTAAAGATAGAACCAAGGATTTAACCCTTCGGTCCATTACTCACTATATAGCCCCAACAGTTTCAAACATAATTGTGTCGGTGTAAATGGACAAAGAATAACCTACAGCTCATTGCTGTAGACTAGGCTACTAAAAAAGGCACACCACTGTTGCGACCTGAAGGGAGCTGTCATTTCAGCACCACAACGTGTCCTCCGGTCCACAACTCAAGTATTCACTGGAATTCGACAGATCATATTGTTGACACAAATACATCTACTCGATAGCGAACACAAATGCATTTACTCAATAGTAGGCTAACACCACCTGAAGGGGTTGACATCTTTCAGCCCAGTGCTTGCGTGACAGTGGGAGGAGGACGGAGCTTTTCACGCCATGGTTCTCATTAAAATATAACATCCCTTGACATACTCTGGGACCTCACAGACAATGTGTGCATATGCGCACAGCTCTTCAGTTTTCGTTTTTGTTAACTGCAAGCGGTAGTTATTTAAATATAACATCGTGGAAATAATCACAATTTTGAACATGGGCCAAAAACGTGAAACTTTGTTTCATTGTATCGTGTCTCAGTTGCATTTAAATAGGCCAATCCAAATGTAACCATAAAAAATAGAAACGACAAAGAAAGTGATGTCAGATCGTTTTATTATTTTATTCGTATAGACTACCCCAAACGCTGGATAGGTATTTGAAGCTAAGCCATGTATTTCTGATATATTTCTACCGCTAGAGGGCATTCAAACATTATGAACCAGCCAGGCAACCGCTGCAGCATGATAAATTATCTGTGGTGGAGGAACCCTGGCTAGGATGGAGTCAACGGAACAGTTTACCATACTGCCACGGACTCTCAAGTAAATTAAAACAATCCTTCAATCACAAACGTGGACCTTACTATGCCTACTAGGTACCTTATATACGAATACTTTGGTGAGGCATAGACAGTTGTAAGCTACACGATCACCACCTTGGCTGCATAACAAGCTCAGAAAAAAATGCATTGAAACTGGGGCTCCTGGGCTGTGTCATGTAGGCTTAGCAGGTAGCTTTAGTGAAGCAATAAAGCAAAGCAATTGTACTATGTAAACACTGGACCACTGAGTTTTATTTTCATAAAGAGTTAGGCTTGTTTATCGCTCTTTGGTAAAGTGCTTTGGTGAGCCAATAGGACAATCGATTGAGTGATTTTTATATATTTTTTTAAACACGCAGATTTTGTTCCATGCAGAACTGCTCCATAGTGTGATTTTAGCAGTTGATTTGTAGAAGAAGTGTGAGCGTTAAGGCCTGTTGGGTATCCTAACTTTTCAAGCTGTTGTCTGTATTAGAGCTAATCAAAATCCTTAGACCTGTCACAAAGTCCACCATGCCTGCAGGCAATTACAAAAATAACAATAACTTTGATTTGCAGATGTTTTACGTGATAAGCAGTGGCATGGTTCTCCTGTCTTTTCGATGTGGGACTCATCTCCCTGACTAGGCCTATATGCATTAATTCTGGCAAAGAGAGTGAACACTATACAAACATTTGAAAACACTGTGTTGATGCTGTGTGACAGAGGCGTCACTGTATTTGGCCCAGTCAAAAATTTTTTTTTTCTTATTTTAGAGTTGTGTTAAAGTCAGGAATATTTTGTGTTTGCAGTCCAAGTCGCACACACAGATGAATAAAGACCTTATTTTTTTCCCCACAGACAATAACATGGTTTTCCCAAGTAACATCAGTAAGTAACCACAATTCATGACAGACCACGGAAATATTCATTTTGCAAACTATTGGGCGATCCTAGTTTGAGAAACACAGCCAACCCACAATTACGAACTAATATCTCGTTGCGTCATGAGTTATGAGCAATTATGAAAGCGCGTTTGACTTTTTGTATTGTCTATTGACAACCTCTGTCGTGGAATTAAATGATTACCATTTGTTCAAACCAGTTCCAGTTTATTCACGTTAAATCGTTTGACCTCTACCATACATGTGCAGCAAGCTGATGTACTTTAGAGTAGTTGTATATATAGGCTGACAGTCATGGCACAGTAGTCGCCATTTTGGATTCTATTTGTAGCACACAATAAATGTCAGTATTTGCATTGAGTATGGTGGTCATGCAGCTGAGGAGATGTTATGATAACATGAACATGGGTCAATGACCAGGTTATCAGGTGCAGCAACCAGAGGTGATGCCATGCCAGGATCCGATGCTGGATTATAATTGGTCCAACATAGAGAATGTAGTCACCTAACCCCAAAGCATTAGATCGTTTTTTTTTTTTAATATGGAGCTACAAAAAGTTACAAAAAAAAGCCTGTACTGAAAAATTAAGTGTGTATCATAAAACATGAATGTGTATTGGCAGTGTTTCGGCTGCTAAGGGGTGAATATAATAGGCATACATAGCCTACTATATAGGGCCTAATCAGGGTTCTCTTTTATGTATTTCTCTCACACATTTACCAGCAGAATAAACGGAAAAATGATTAAGACTATTATTTAATGACAAATCTAATTTAAATCTATTGACATTTCTGATAATTCGAAAATATTTGTTGTATTTGCTTGTTAAATTTGTATAAATCAATAATTACTGAGCTTTATTATAAAGGAGACAATATGCCACTGCTCATCACGTGGTCACACGATCTCCCAACGTTCGTGTTATGCCATCAAACTAACGCGTTGTGACTGCTCCTCTCTCTTGTGACAAAGTCTTACAGCTGCCTCGAAATCAATAGATGTCAAAGAAATATGAAAACAATCATGATGAAGAACTTAAATCCTGCCTCCGAGCCTGTATGGGTAATGACAAACGTGTCCCTATTCTCAAGACAACAGATTAATTCAACTCAAAGTTTGGTCGAATTGTATTTCGTATAACTTTTTCTTCAAGCAGATAATGGCAGTCAGTCACATCTGTTGGGTTTGTAGTGTAATGTGTAATTACTGCCCTTCATGTGGTCTACAGCTTTGAACCATCTTTAATTAAAAGCTTAATTAAGGGGCTATCTTAAACAAGATCATAACCAGATGGTTTTCTGTCGACAATAGACGATGTGAGGCCTTACGCTGACTTGTCACTAGGCGGCCATTCACGTTCATTCAAAAAGAGAAAAAAGACTAAACTTTCAAAAATGAATTTAATAAAATTTAACAAGAACATTTAATTAATAACACTTCATGCAAAAATTGTCCCACAACCAAGGACAGGTGTGTGTGTGTGTGTGTGTGACCTGCCTGTTAACAACAGTTAACATTATTCTTAGTCTTGCCTTGGGCTAGATGTTAACAAATCAAAGTTATTCTGATAACTTTATCATTCTGATTTTCCCATGCATTACCATGAATTACATTTCTATATAGGATATACGTTATATCTTCTTCAATTGTCTTCAAAATATTTACTTTGGGACTAAATGTGTATTCTACGTAAACAGTCATTACTCCTGTGGGTCTATTTTCCAGACGGTTTTGTCGTTCATATTGTTTGATTCAGTGGGTTGTTTTCTCATCTCTGGTTATTTCTAATTACTCTAATATATATTATTTTTCCCTAGATGATTATCTCATAGACATAGTAATATTTGGTAACTGAAAGGAGAATAAGAAATGTTTAACTCTAATGTAGCATGACTCCTTTGTTCAGTGGTTGATGTAAAACAGTTTTTCTTGGGGAGAGATATTGGTGTAATTTAATTTGAGCCATGCTCTCCCCGCTTGCTGTGGCACACAGCACGCGCACTGTGCATTCACTGCATTCTTCTGGTCTGTAGCACCTGGAGCTGCCTGGACGGGGAAATTAGCATTGATATGGAATTAGTTCAAATGCAATCTTTTAAATCGTTGCAAGAGGCAGGCAAATAATTACACGTTCAGTAAAATGCCAGGGGTCACTGTCTCGGCGGTCCTAACATGCTGACGCCCTAACCATACAGTGAACATGGAGCAAAGCACCGGCTGAGATTGCAATGTTAATGGAAGGAGTCGCTGGGGGATGGGGAGTGGTGGGGGTGTATCAGGCAACAACAACAACAAAAAAATTCAATGTTCAATGCATATAGGCTGAACTTGGTCTGCTATATATTATCATTGAGTCTAATTTAGGGAATGGACTCGTGCAACACTGCAAAGGAGAGAATGAGATGCTCTGCATAAGGCTTTTGCTTTGTGCATGTTATATATGAGGGTCAATTATTTGTTCTTAGTCAGCTAACATAAAATGTTAACTGTATATACAAGTCTGGCAAGCAGTTTGTCTGAGCGACATTGTAGTGTGCATATATATTATCAGCTTGGAACTTATGCATGCTCATATGCTCAGTGATCCTTATGTCCTGTTCTGACCAGGTCCCAAACCCCCTTTTTCCTGAGTAAGCTAAATTCCACAGCTATACAGCTCACATTATTAGCATAATGCCACAGGTGGTAAGTCAAGTCAAGTTAAGGCAAATACAGAACATACCATGTAGATAATGTAGGCCTACAGTGGAATATGAAGTGCACAGAGAGAGAGAGAGAGAGAGAGAGAGAGAGAGAGAGAGAGAGAGAGAGAGAGAGAGAGAGAGAGCAAAGCCTTGGCCTCCAGCTTGGACTGTTTCATAGGTGGGGGCATCGTGGAATGCAGCACCATTTATGGATGTATGATCAGAACCATGAGATGAAGGTCAGGCTGCCTGTTGTTACTGATCATGGTGGAGAAAGGAGAAAGGAAATAACCATTTATGGAATGGAATTTGGTCTGAATGCCTCGAACTAAGGTGTGGAGTGCAAACACGTTTTGGATGAAGCATTATGGTGATCAAATCAATAGTTTCCCTCACTATTTTGGTCACACTATTTTGGGTTTTAATGTATACCCCTTATAACATTGGCTACTGGTACAGTACCCTATTTAAAATCGCATTATGTCAATCAAATTTTCGCCTTAAGGAAGCAAATAATTCCATCTCTCTAATTCAGCGTGCTGGAAGAGAACATTCTACCAACACTGTTCTTGCCTCTGCATTGGCATAGCCCTCATCATACACTATAGGTGATTGAAGCAAGTGAAAATGTTATGTGACAAGTAGCCTATGGGGTGTCATTTGTAAAATATGATCGAACAATACATATCATCATCGGCAGGCCTACAATGCGTTTACAAGTCCACTAGATTAATTACGCGCGTCGTGGCTATTAATGTTGGACGGTGGTAAGGGGTGTGTGTAGGCAAATCATGTACACTGAGTATACAAAACATTAGGTACACTTTCCAATATTGAGTTGCACCCCCCTTTGCCCTCAGAACAGCCTCAATTCGTTGGGGGAATGGACTCTACAAGGTGTCGAAAGCGTTCCACAGGGATGTTGACCCATGTTGACTCCAATGCTTGCCACAGTTGTGTCAAGTTTGCTGGATGTCCTTTGGGTGGCGGACCATTCTTGATACACTCTGGAAACTGTTGAGCGTGAAAAACACAGCAGCGTAGGAGTTCTTGACACACTTTTCAACCTGTGCGCCTGGCACCTACTACCATGCCCCGTTCAAAGGCACTTAAATCTTTTGTCTTGCCCATTCACGCTCTGAATGGCCCACATACACAATCAATGTCTCATTTGTCTCAAGGCTTAAAAATCCTTCTTTAGCCTTTCTCCTCCCCTTCATCTACACTGATTGAAGTGTATTTAACAGGTGACATCAATAAGGGATCATAGCTTTCACCTGGATTCACCTGGTCAGTCTATGTTATGGAAATAGCAGGTGATCCTAATATTTTATATGTA
Organism: Oncorhynchus kisutch; assembly: GCF_002021735.2. Taxonomy (NCBI): domain Eukaryota; kingdom Metazoa; phylum Chordata; class Actinopteri; order Salmoniformes; family Salmonidae; genus Oncorhynchus; species Oncorhynchus kisutch. The sequence continues at coordinate 45,533,736 of NC_034177.2, forward strand.
TGTTTAAACAAATGGGCACATAGAACATTGTAAGACGTTCTGGTAGAGTGATTCATTTATTAAGATGTTGCCTACTCATTTGTATTGTCAACATGTCTGATATCCTCGTTAGCCTACATTTTCCCCTTGTCAGCTCGTGTGTCGTTGGCAACAATCTCACACGCAATTCGTGGCAACATGTACAAAAATTATTTCAGCAGATTTAGTGTGTTTTTGTTTGGCTTAATTCGTGTGAAAATACACATTTATGTGCGACTTAATTTGTAGGAAAAGACACATTTTGGTGCGACTTCACTTATAGGAAAATACTTTTTGGGGGGCAAACTTCGGAACAATCGTTTGAAAGTCACTAGAGCAATGCATGATGGGCAATGATGTTCTACACTGCCTTTTTTTTGTGTCCCAAATGTATTTGTATGTAAAACTAATATGTTAACAACCCAATATTGTTAATCAACCAGGTTGTCACCGAAGAAATTCAAAATATAATAGTAGCCTTTATGTTGTTGTTTTTTTGTTAACGCCAATACTGTTTTCTATGCTTGTTTTTGCTTAATACTGGTGCACAAGTATTCAGAAAGGCACATTTTGTCGTGTAGGCAACAGTTGGCCTACATCATTTTCTTCATAACACATTTCATATTTCGTGGAGCCTACATCACACAATTTTCTTCATCATGCATTTTATACAAGGCTATGTCGAATTTTACAGGGATGGCCAGATTTGTTGTGGATTAATGATGAAAGAGTGTATTGTGTGTTATCTTTAACTGGTTAAACGTTTGTAGTTTGCATGTTTCAATAATGATTAACATGGTTAAAAAGTTGGACATCTCTGCTTGATTTAGCTTTTGGTATATTTAACATTTTAATACATATTCTGTATTTCCATTGAATAAAGCAGTAATTAATCAACACACTACTGTAAATAAATGGACAGTACCTGTTATGAAATGGAAATAGCATCTTAAAAGGGGTTTATTTACAACCTATGGGGTATACATGTTGGGAATAGCAGTATAGGAGTGTCTGAAATTAATTAAGTACTCTAACTGTGAGATATGTTCAGTGTCAGAATACATTTCCAGTGAGAAATGCCCAGTCTGAAGCCATCCGGCTATAGGTTTCACAGCCCTATAATAATGATACAAGTTATATCACCTTTAAATGGTTTATTTACAACCTCTGGGGTATTACATGTTGGGCAAAGTGGTATAGGAGAGTCTGACATTTAACCCCTAACTTCATTTCAGTCTATGCCAATGAGAACCAAGGGGGGCCTAGTTTCATCCTTCATGACTGGAAAAGGCCTGTAATTCTAGGCCGTAGAAAATCCTACATCCATCTCATTAGATCAGAACGGGATGGATCAACAGTGATTCATATTACTGGTTTGCATCCTAAAAAAAAAGGAGTGTTTTGCTGCATGACACACACTTACATTATTTGTCTACCCATATGATGTGAATTGTTGTCAGGTTATTAGACGTAAAAAAAAAAAATACTGTGTTATTGACTTGTTTATTGTTTACTCCATGTGTAACTCTGTGCTGTCTGTTCACACTGCTATGCTTTATCTTGGCCAGGTCGCAGTTGTAAATGAGAACTTGTTCTCAACCTGGTTAAATAAAGGTGAAATAAAAATATAAAAAGTATACGTTTCATTAACAAAAGAACACCATGGTTGTAATAACACTTTAACCTTTTCACACACGAACCCAACAAACGGGGTGTGACCATTCTACAGCGGTTCCTGAAGTGTATGCTCAAACCGGTGTGATTAGAACGCTTATTTAGAACGTCCAGTTTCGAATGACTCAACAGTCAGCGTTTGAGCTGGCAACACTGTTTCTTCACGGAAATATTTAGCACAAACGCAGTCCTTACAAAATTATGTCCTAAATGTGAAGTTTACTGTTGGATGCAATGTTCAAACAATCACAGAAGTAGCTACAGCATAACACAATTATCCTAACCGGAAAATGTAGACTACATTTGTCCTAGCGCAAATTGAGGAAAGATTGACGTAACACAAGCGGTCATATTTAGATAACTCTCGGCTGACAGGAACCACAATATGAATGAGCTAATAGCCATTACTATTTATAATGCATCACATCACGGGTGAGCAAAGCATTGATCGAAATAGTAGAGTAAAACACTTTCTAGAAATTGAAAGTAATCTGACGATGTGCCACACCTTGTTTTTTTCTCTCACGTCAACCAAAGACAATAAGAGGAGAGAAGATGAGTTTGATCTGTTTGCAGTATGCATGTTGAAGGGGGTGTGTCGTCGACGATCATTCACTTCCCTTCATTCAACCTCCAGAAGTTTACTCGAAAGATAAGTGAACCATTCCATCACCACATTATAACATCTTTGGTCTGACAGATGTTTACGTGACACCCATAATGCATTGTATAATGTCAACAAACATGGCGACACACATAGCTGGCAAATAGCTTAGCATTAGCTCATTACAATCAGTACAACCTTCAACAAAAGTATTTTACACTCATCATAGGTGTCCATTACAATCTATGCAATAATCAGAATGCATTATTTGTCACCAGCACTTAAAAACATGTGAATAAAATTGTAAATACATTATGCTCTAAACATATAGTATGTCAAAAGTTTGGACACACCTACTCATTCCAGGGTTTTTCTTTATTTGTACTATTTTCTACATTGTAGAATACTAGTGAAGACATCAAAACTATGAAATAACACATATAGAATCATGTAGTAACCAACAAAGTGTTAAACAAATATTTTATATTTGAGATTCTTCAAAGTTGCCACCCTTTGCCTTGATGACAGCTTTGCACACTCTTGGCATTCTCAACCAGCTTCATGAGGTAGTCACCTGGAATGCATTTCAATTAACAGGTGTGCTTTGTTAAATGTACATTTGTGGAATTTCTTTCCTTCTTAATGCGTTTGAGCCAATCAGTTGTGTTGTGACAAGGTAGGGGTGGTAATACAGAAGATATCCCTATTTGGTAAAATACCAAGTCCATATAATAGCAAGAATAGCTCAAATAAGCAAAGAGAAACGACAGTCCATCATTACTTTAAGATATGAAGGTCAGTCAATATGGAACATTTCAAGAACTTTGAAAGTTTTTTCAAGTGCAGTCGCAAAAACCATCAAGCGCTATGATGAAACTGGCTATCATGAGGACTGCCACAGGAAAGGAAGACCCAGAGTTACCTCTGCTGCAGAGGATACGTTCATTAGAATATCTGCACCTCAGATTGCAGCCCAAATAAATATTTCACAGAGTTCAAGTAACAGACACATCTCAACATCAACTGTTCAGAGGAGACTGTGTGAATCAGGCCTTCATCGTCGAATTGCTGCAAAGGAAGGCCCTAGAAATGGTCGAGGACTCCAGCCACCCTAGTCATGGACTGTTCTCTCTGCTGCCACGGAGCGCCAAGTCTAGGTCCAAGAGGCTTCTAAACAGCTTCTACCCCCAAGCCATAAGACACCTGAACATCTAGTCAAATGGCTACTCAGACTATTCGCATTGCCCCCCACCCCCCTCCCCTCTCCATACCACTGCCACTCTCTGTTGTCATCATTGCATAGTCACTTTAATTAACTCTACCTACATGTACATTCTACCTCAACTAACCGGTGCCCCCACACATTGATTCTGTACTGTATTTAATTTTTTACTGCTGCTCTTTAATTACTTATTACTTTTATCTCTTATTCCTATCCATATTTTTTGAAACTGCACTGTTGGTTAGGGGCTCGTAAGTAAGCATTTCACTGTAAGGTCTACTACACCTGTTGTATTCGGCGCATGTGACTAATACAATTTGATTAGATTTTGATTTGATTTGACTACTAAACGACACCAATAATAAGAAGAGACATGCTTGGGCCAAGAAGCACGAGCAATGGACATTAGACCGGTAGAAATCTGTCCTTTGGTAAGATGAGTCCAAATTTGAGATTTGTGGTTCCAAACGCTGGGTCTTTGTGTCTTTGTGGTTCCAACCGCTGTGTCTTTATGAACCGCTGTGTCTTTGTGAACGGATGATCTCCCCATATGTGGTTCCCACCGTGAAGCATGGAGGAGGTGTGATGGTGTGGAGGTGCTTTGCTGGTGACACTGGCAGTGATTTATTTAGAATTCAAGGCACATTTAACCAGCATGGCTACCACAGCATCCGGCAGCGAAACGCCATCCCATTTGGTTTGAGCTTAGTGGGACTATCATTTGTTTTTCAACAGGACAATAACACAACACACCTCCAGGCTGTGTAAGGGCTATTTGAAAGAAGGAGAGTGATGGAGTCCTGCATCAGATGACCTGGCATCCACAATCAGCCGACCTCAACCCAATTGAGATGGCTTGGAATGAGTCGAACTGCAGAGTGAAGGAAAAGCAGCCAACAAGTGCTCAGCATATGTGGGGACTCCTTCAAGACTGTTGGAAAAGCATTCCAGGTGAAGCTGGTTGAGAGAATGCCAAGAGTGTGCAAAACTGTCATCAAGGCAAAGGGTGGGTATTTTGAAGAATCTCAAATATAAAATATGTTTTGATTTAACACTTTTTTGGTTACTACATGATCTATGTGTTCTTTAATAGTTTTGATGTCTTCACTATTATTCTACAAATAAAGTAAAATCCTTGAATGATTTGGTGTATCCAAACTTTTGACTGGTACTGTACGGTACTGTATATACATACATACATACATACATACATACATACATACATACATACATACATACATACATACATACATGCATACATACTGTATGCTACAGTATAAATGACAACACGATATACAGAAAATAAGGCACTTACTTTGATAGGAACGCACACATGTCCAAAACTATTATTTGTAAGGAAAACAACAATGAAGGCAATGCGAGCGCCAGCCAGAAAATGTGCCAGGTAGTGCAAGACTGCGCAAATGTCAGCAAACTTGATCTGCGGAAACAATGTGGAAGTGCTTGGGCACTCCTTGAAGAATGAAGTTTGCCCGGCTCAGTAAACCCTCAAACATAAATTGTCCACAATACTGAAATGGGTTAGGGTTAGGGTTATGTCAATTAACTCCTATGTGAATTAATGAGGAGACGGAACACACCTCAATTCAATCTGTTGTTATAAAATGAAAACTTGTTCGAAAATCATTTGCAACTGACAAGTTGAAACATAGCCTATAGATAATTAGCAGGCAACGCAAATTAACTGTCCTGTTGTGTAACAATCACATTGAGGAACAGTGAGTGCATTCTGACATCACGTGAAACTAAAAACTCACGCTGGGGTGACCGTTAGAGATATTTGGAACTCACTTGTGAAAAGGTTAAATGGGTAGTTTGTAAATGTGTAGAATGTGTTTGTTTTGGGTCCACACTGGTAAGTTTACTGATGTAAATTAGACTGTCACAGAGGATTTTCTTCTGAATAACTGGTCAGGGCACTTTCCATTCAGCTTCAGGTAACTTTGATTTAAGGTTTGATCACACCTGTAGTGACTACTTCTATCCGTCACGCCCATTGTTGCTTATCCATAGTTCACTAGATATATCAATGTAATTACACCCACCACAATGTAGAAAAACAGAATGCTTGGACGTGATCCCAACGCTGCTACCAATGAAGCGGAAGAAAGTGTTGGCTGCAACAGGGTCTCTAACCAGGGCTCATACGTGACAAATTGAGCTCTAACGGCTGTTTCCCCACATTTATCGACAAATTATGAAAATGTATCCCCATTCTCCAATCAAAGACCTTCATCAATTCCACAAAAAACAGACAAATACGTTTTTTTTACTCCAATCTGGCAACCCTCATAAAATCGGACATAGCACCAATATCCCAATGTATTAAGTGAAAACAAGCATAGAAAACAGCATTGGCATTCATTTTTTTTAAAGTAAAAACATAACGCCACTATTATATATAAATAAATGTGGGATACAAAAAAGACGGTGTAGAACACCATTGTCCAAAATGCATTGCTCCAATAACTTTCAAAAGATTGTTCCTGAAGTTTGCCCGATAAAAATATATTTTCCTATGAATGGAGTCACACGAAAATGTGTATTTTCCTACGAATCAAGTCGCACACGAATGTGTGTATTTTCACACGAATTAAAAACGCACGAAATCTGCTGAAATACTTTTTGTACATATTTGCACGAATTGAGTGTGAGATTGTGTTGGTCCTATAGCCTATGCCTGCACTAACTCCCCACTTTCGTGTCATGGAAATGACAAATATGTAACTTTTTTCCCATAGAATCTGGTTCAATATTGTAGCTAGCCTATTGCATCAAAATCAATGTGAATGAAGAGTAGTTGGCAGGTGTCAATCTCAGTATTTCGCTTCACCCACGTCTATTACAAGGGTCACGGAGTAAGACCAAATCCTTCTGTTATCCTTCTTCATGTTCTCTAGTGTAGAAAGCAGCAACATGGACGCTGGCGGGATGAACAACAAAAACATGTCCATGAATGTTATTAAGGGTTTTGTTGTAGGAATACCAACAACTGCATGTTCTGAGAATGTTTTTGTGCGCATAAAGAGTCGTGTTGTTCTGTGAGAGAAGAGGGACAGTTTAATGATGGAGCGTTTTCAAACAGGCTACATTGTAGATCGAACTGAGCCTTGTCACGTCGAGACAAAACCATTTCTAACCTACAGGACGTGCCTGTCGACTTTGAACAAATTGGGTCCAGTCACCCCGAGGCCCGAGGGAATGCAGTTAATGTTTCAGTCAAGGCTGGACGACGCGCAGAACAACAAATGAAATACTACATTTATTAGAATATTTCACAGAGAAGAGAAACATAGAAAAGGAACAAATACACAAATTGCCTACAATTGGCCTTAAAATAACTATGAATTACTTTCTTTAGATTCTTATTTTTCCCAGACCAGTATTTCCTCAAGTAAATTGCTTGATATTTTATGATAAATGTCATAACTGAATGGTGGCATGTGCTATGTATGATCAACTCATGCAGACTGCACATTTCCAGTGTAGACTATTAGCTCAGGAGAGTTGATTGCCAGATTATCATTTTACAATTGATAGCCTATCCTCGAAATGGACTCCCATGCTATATTGTATGCTACTTAGCCTACAGCAATCTGATCAAAAAGTGCATAGGCCTATAAATTAGCCCTCCCAAACCACATGGGCAGACTTCTTGATGCACATCTAACCTAGGTCTATAATGAAGAAAATCCAAATTGAACACAATCATTTTCAAGTATACCTCATTCCATCAAAACATCCGACAGTTATTCCAGTTTTGTCATGAGGTAATCCTTTATCGACTCACAGCTGTAATGTGGTAATATGGACAGTCCCTGGACTTTTACCACCAGCTTCGCTGCAAACAAATGCTTGAGGATGTAGGCCCCTTGTTATTGCTACCACCGATCTGCATGGCTAGAATCAAGGCTAATAATAAATGTCACTCAGTTTGAGTGAGCACGAGACTGGATCCCTGTAAATTTATGGTGCACTGCATGAGCAAATGTTTTCCCAAACTTTTTAATTAGATTTTTGACGGAAATATTTGGATTTGTTTTTTTAAACATTATTGTTATTATGTTAACATAATAATAATAACAATACAAAAAAGCATTATAATTATTATGATGATGATTAGTAGTAATAGTAGTAGACCTAATAGTATTATTAATAATATTCATATTATTATTCATATTATTATTATTAAAGTGGGTCGTTCGTGAATGAACGGCTCTTTTTGAACGGCTCTTTTTGGTGAATGTCAGGAACCGAATCACATCTGTGAAAGAGACGTTCATTTGCTCCCTGATTTGCATACTGTTAGTACTGCCTTTTGAGCTCCAGACTACGATTAGGTCTATCTGTAGATAAATTATAAAAACGTTCTCTGAAGATTGTAATTCCTCACTGCAGGAAGAATAGATAGTGATGAAAGAGCCCTTTTCTCGTCCACACACATTTTTGCAATGTGTTCATTTTCTCTCTTTTTTTTGCAGACGTCGAATAATTTGGTCACGTAAAAACGTATTTCAACTGACATGTCACGATCTGACATAATGGCAGGCATATTGTAAGCTTTACATTAGATATTTGATATTGTTCCATGGTTTTAAGTACAGCCTACATTTTTAAGCGAAACTGAACGAAGAGCCGTTTGGAGCCAAATTAACGGCTCTTTTAGCTGTACAGAGACAAATGAGCCGCCTCACTGAAGAGACTCGGAATGCCCATCACTAATAAGTAGGTTTGGATATCTCCCGCTGCGATTTCCTAGTTAGCGGAGTGATAAGTGGTGTCCAAGTTGACGTGTAGCGGCACTACTGCCAATAACTGCCAAGTTGTGGATGATGTTAGTCGAAAGTTTGTGGTAGAAGCGACATGGTCATTTCATATTCTCATCGACGTGGAAATAAATTGCAATTCACTAGGTTACAATGAAAACCATGGAGTCTAAACATCACAATCTATACATTATTATTTCTGTTTTATGATCAACACGGACTGGAAACGCAAGTGGATCTTTATTTTCTATCAGGTATGACTTTATACATATTTCTCTGTCAACCAATACTCTTTATAGGCCTATGGCTTTCCAGGTGTGGTGGCTTGGATATATTGATCCTTGCTATTAAATAAAGCCGTTTACAAACACATTTCCCCGTGCTTAATTGTTCCCACTGAGCTCCGAGGAAGCATGTTTATTGAACCCGAGGTAAGTCTTCACGTGATGCTAGAGTACGGAAAGTTGTCCAAAAAGATTGCTTAATTAAACAGGCTATAGGACATAAGGGACGTAAACGTAACCTTTTATGGATTTAATGCAACTACCGTTTTTTTATGCAAACATGATTAAGTGTTATTAATATAAATAATATCAATTAATACAAATCCTTTGTGTGTGTTATTAGGTTATATAGTTGATATAATCGTAGTATTTGCCTAGATAGGCTCTTGTAAATGAGTCAAATAATGTGAGTATAACAACACGGCAGTGAGTGCACACTGAAGCTTACCTCATGACTAAATTGAGAGCCACTTTCCACACCTCCCTAATTAGTGGCATTTATCGAGGAATATGTTAGTCCTGCTGTCAGGATTAACAAGTGTTTGAAGTAAAGAATCTGGCAATGAACCATGTCCTGAAAAATGACAAAATCTTTGGTTATACTTTAAATTCTGGATATGGGTCAGCATCACAATTAATAAACACATATTGCCTGACCAGGTATAGCCATGGCAAACATTGTCCTTCCAAAAATGAGTTATTCATGGTTTTATTCCACAACTTTTATTCATTCGGCAGTATATCATTTCTGTCAAGTATAGCTTAGATACAATTTATAATGTGTCACCGGTAATACTCCAAGATCAATTGCCATACTACTAGTTAGCTGTTGAATATAATATTCATGTTCATAATCTTACGTTTCCCAGAACCGATCCTCTCATTAACCTCTGGTAAATCAATGGGTATATCAACACACATTCGCTTTGGTTGATATTTTAAAGTCTCTCTCTCTCTCTCTTTCTCTCTCTCTCTCTCTCTCTCTCTCTCTCTCTCTCTCTCTCTCTCTCTCTCTCTCTCTCTTTCTCCCTCTCTCTCTCCTTTCCTCCCTCCCCACTCTGTCACTGTGTTCCCAAGGATGACGTCAGCCGTATTCAGTGCGACCTCCCCTTATGATTTTTTTTTTGTTCAAAACTTTTTAGGCGGTCGTCAAAGACCACTTTGCCCGAGGGAAAAGGAGCGACAAGATTACAGTCTTCTCCCATGGCTTGAGAGAGTACTTTCTGCTTATCCGAAAGGCATTAGGCTAATTGATAGTCTTCAACATAGCAATTGCAACTCGTGAATGTCGGCTGAGTTGTTCCAATGAATGGATTTACATTGAGATTTTTTTTTTTTTTTTACACTTGTTGATTTCCACAAATTCAATCCGCAGTCAAGTAACAAGATAACTCAACCACAAGACAAGAACAAGGCGGATTACGTCTTTCCAAATAATTCAATTATCCATTGGTGCTATTGTTACAACAGGTTGATCTGGGATCTTCTCATTGAATTGAGTGAAGAGGAAGTAATTGGGGTTTGTACATTACAATATAGCAAACGTTGTTAGCAGTGCACTGCATGGTTCTTCAGTGGGTCTATGGACATGAAAGACGGCTTTTGTTGCAGCCAACTGCAGTTTCAGGGTAAACTTGTAACGATGCCTTTTCGTCCATAGATGTGCATCAAAGCAATTATAACTGTATTTTCAACATTCTTTGACATAGTCATGTTTTGCTTATTTGCATGCATAACATGTTTGACCTATGCGGTGCATGCTCGGAAAGCTTCATGAAATATTCAAATAAAATACCCTATTCAAACGCCCACCTTTAACTATTAACAAATATTTTACTACACACAAACCTTCAAATCAATGCAACATTGAAAGAGTAGCCTATAATTCATGAAACCTACTGAAAGTAGCATCTTGCTCTGCTATCTATACAAACCTGTTTTGATGGGCCAACTTCAGAAAGCAAACATTTCATTCAAATAATTGACTATTTTTTCACAGTGTGTGCCAAAGTGTTTAGGCAACAATAAGAGGAGTGGAATGGAAGTTATGTGAAAGTATTAAACGAGGTTTCAGAACTTCACCACAGGGCTAGAGATGACAGTGCATGACGGTCGCGGCAGCTCATTATCCCGCTCCCATTCATCCGCCCTTTCATTGCGATGCAAACTCTTTGGCAGAGTCGTTTGTCTCCGCATTGTACTTTAGTTGGGAATGCAATGGTTGTCAGGACTCTTATTCAGTTTCAAGATAGTTTATTGATGAGCTCTGACTTTTAGCACTTTTCACATTTCAAAGGAAGTGAAGTGTACGCATCCACGACCACGACTTAATTTTATGGTCTGCGCGTTGCGACACTTTCACCCCTCTTTTAGGTTACCCCACCACGCCACAACCCCCCTCGTTTCTTATTCCACGACACGGAATCTGTTCCATTTGAACAAATGATTGGAACACCCCTAGCCGAGACTGGTTCTCCAATTTTAAGCTAAAATGCAGGCAAGGAGGGGTTGCTTTGGAGTGCCAGGCATTCTACAAATGTAGTTCGGGTGTGTGGTCATGACTGCAAAGACATTTGCTTATATTTACGTCCTGTGTAATCTATACTTTAGAAGCCTCGACGCTGCGTCCTGCATATCATTTGATCCATAGAAAATTAAGAAAGATCATCAGCCTCGGTATTATATTTATTTAGTCGGGAGATATTGTTTGTCATTTAGGGGTAAACAACCAAATCTACAAGATGTGATGTCAGTCAACAGCAACACGTGCAGGTTTGCGCTTGCTTCAGTGACTGCACTCTGCCCTTTAGGCTGCTGCGTAAAGATTGTAGGCTATGCAAAGCTTTCAAAAGCTACCGCCTAATACATCCCTTACTGGAATAATTCAGTAAGCGGAATCTTTCAATTCAGCCTTTAGATGTTTAAAATAAATAAACGTTAACGTATCACACTATGCAAATGGTTAAAGCGGTGTTCTATTGGTTTTTATCAGTGAATTATCAGTCGTAAACTATCAAAAAATGAAGATGGACTGCAAATGGTTCATGTTGATCCGTTTGAGGTCGACACGCAGCATGTGTTCACTGCCCTTACGTCCATTTGCAACTTCAGGTTCATGGTTAGTGTAGGAAATATTGTATGCGTTCCACGATCGTGGAGCCCTGTGAGTTGCACTTGCCCTCCCTTGCCCTCATCCAATAGCATTTTTAAATGATATATTCCGTGTATGTGTGTGCGTGTGTGTGTGTGCGCGCGCGCGCGTGTGTGTGTGTGTGTTAGAGAAGGAGAAATTAATGTGCATGTGCAGAGTGATTAGTGGGTTTGAAAAGCAAGCTCTGGCTCTGCCCGGTTTCCCGCTCTGGCACCACGAAGTAGGAGGAAGTGTTTCGCTAGAAGATGATGACAGAGGTCAGGCACTGCTAATGGGCCACTGAAGAGGAGTGGAGGCGAGGCACAGACCAGGAACACATACATTAATACACTAGTACCATCACCAATCAGCATAGGTGCGCTACCCTCTCCCTCTCTCTCTCTCTCTCTCTCTCTCTCACGAGCGCACATTTTCAGTCTCGCGCAGTCCTGACATCCCATTTTATTGTCAATATCTGCTTCCTTCACAGGGATTTCCATCTCTATTCAAGATCACTTGGAAAATATATACAAGGACAATTATTCGACGGGGCTATCCAGCGCTGTGGCTCCGTCTCTTTTGCGCTCAGACTTATCAACAAGGGCTTTGGCTGCAGTGTACACAGGATGCCTCAAAAAGGTAAACTCCGATTTCTTGGCACTTAGTACCTACATTTCAGACAGCACACATTATTCACCCAACCATGCGTACCCCAAACAAGCTTACACATTACACGATTTTAGAGTGAAACATAAAATAAGGCTACGTGTTGAAAAGGCAAATTACAATTAAGTTAATAACTTGCATGTTCTTGTTTTAATTTAGAAAGAGAATCCGATTGGCTCAAGTTTTCAGTGATGGTCATGTCGGCTTTGATGAAGGAACTTCGGCACACAGACTAGTGGCAGCCTAATTGGAACATTTCAGTCCGCCTCTTTCTTACTCTGGTATTGCTTGTATGCCGTCGTTGGTTGCGGATAGCTTAAAGCTTATTTATAACAGGAAAGAGTAAAACGTCACGTTATGCCAGTAATCAGTCCAGAGAATGGGGACGCAATGATCCGATGAGCAAGGGTGTCAAGTTGAATCATACAGTCAGACTCACCCGGGCACCATCACAAAAAAAAATGCTCTGTGAACTTTTTCCTAAAGTTCACAAACCCTAACCCTTTTCCATGTATTCAATTACAATTGAAATAGTCCTACTTACTCAACACAAATAGTAAAGTGGTTTTAACATTTGCAGGATATATAGGCCTATGTAAAAACCACTCATAATAAATAATACATGATTAAGCTTAGCCTGTAGCTATTTTTCCATCTAAAATAATGATGATGATGATAATGATCAGAATTAGTGCGTATCAGGCTACTTTTTACATGCTCTAGATAAAACAAGTAGAAGAAAATACAGACAAAGCTCAACATCAAAAACATTGTCTATATTAGAGGTTCATTTTGATTGGGCTATTTATAACATTGGGATATGCATTACGCGTTTGACTCTTTCAGTACAACAGGCCAATTGCTTTATTCTAAATGCAAAAAAAATATGATAGCTATTGGTCTAATGGTAGCTATGTAACATGTTATTGTTGCTATATGGAGTTGTTCTGCATATAAATGAAGGGAATAATATAGGCCTTACAAGTCTGAAGAAGCATGTTCAATTGAAATTCCAGTAGTTGTGGGTTAAAACGGGCAAAATACAGATGAGGCCCTTGTATTTTGCGGACTGCATCAAATACATTATATAATTGTAGCTAGACCTGAACAAAAAGGAAATTATTGGGTTTTCATCATCTCATCTTAGTGTGAAGTAAAAATCAAATCAAATCCAAATCAAATGTATTTATACAGCCCTTCTTACATCAGCTGATATCTCAAAGTGATGTACAGAAACCCAGCCTAAAACCCCAAACAGCAAGCAATGCAGGTGTGGAGCACTAATAATTATATTTACAAGTAGGCTGCTTTCGGGTTAAGTTCATGCTTAAAACATTTGATTATTTTAGACATCAATATCAATATAAACTCAGAACCCTTTACTTTGCTTTTCCAACACTTTCCATTGCAATCATTACATTTGAAAGCAATTAGCATGAGAAAAATGCAAAGAAATCTTTGTAGCTACACCTATCTACTTATAAACATCTACAGTGACTGAATCAATAGCGCATGTAATTTTTTTTTTTAAAGGATTATTAATTGTGAATTGTAATGATGTCTTAGTTGAATTTACACAGTTTCTTTCGAGTATTCTCCATTCATAGGAATAACACGTGCTGCACAGCTTGGATGTATAGGCTATTTATTTGTGGATGTACACTGTAAATACACACACAGTCCATCTCCTGTTTAATAAGGAGGTGACAAAAAGGGAGAAAATCAAAGCTTGGACTATTTCCTTAGTGGCCTCCTTTTCGGCAAATGTTTTGAATAGGCTCTTTATGGCAATTGTCTTTTTCCAATTGAGCACCCGACTGAGCTGTTGAATTTTTTTTTTTTTAAACCTTAACCAAACACCAGTAACATAATTATCTCCAGATATTTATAACAATAAATTGCGTTTCTAATTTATAAAAATTAAATTAAAAATTAAAAGCAGAGGGATACGGGCACCGGGTCACGGCAAGCAGCAGTGGAACTGTGGCGGTGTGAGGGGTTTGTTGTTTTGCTGGGTATGGCCGCAGTGGGAGGGGGTTGCTCCCTTCAGCTCTTTGTATTCCTGAGAGTTATTGGTACGGTTAGTACGAGGCTGGGTATATAGTTAGGGAGCCTCAGTTATACTCTCTGGGTTCTGGTGTAGAAGCAGAAAGGACGCCATTGTTGAAATTGTGCAGGCTTTGTTGGAGAGCCTTCACCCCCTTCCCGATTTCACTTTCCAGAGCAGCCAACCGAGGTAGACGGCGTATGTCACTAGACGACTACATCTAAAGACATCTAAACGTATATTACTGAAGTTTTTAATTGTATGGAAAGGGGATGGACTGAAATGTTCATGGCCAATATAATAACAGTAATATTAACATGAAGAGCCCTGAACAATGTTGCACCTCTTAATATGCACATTTATTCAGAAATCCTTAATGGTATTTCTTTATTAAAGGTAGCCTACTCTCAATACACCTAAAATACAGTTAAAGCTGATAATATTTAACATTTTCTCAAATTACTGCAATGCTATTCATCTCATGGAATGAGTTGGAAAATACGTCTGACTTTATAAAAACGAAAGCTAAGGTGTACTAATAAAATGTTTTGCTTTGTCCATAGGGAGAATATATTAACTAGTGAGAAGCAGATGAGAGAGTCTTTAAATTGTTTTAAGCGGACAGTCCACACTGTTTCCAGGCAAGTTTAAATATTCAAAAACCTATAGAACAACAGACGATATTATGCTCTCGTATTATAAAATATGAATGAATAATAGCCTAATGCATCCCGAGTCATTCATGAGTAATAATAGTGCCCGTCGTAATTTTCTAATTGCACCAAATCAATGTCTGCGATGTGTATGTCCCCTTTGTATTGTATTAGTCTATTATTATCAGCATGCCAATACTGATCATTGTCATTCCTTTCCCATGACTAATAGAATACTATAACCGGGCCACGTGGGAATCTGGCGTTGCGTCCATGATGCAAAACAGTAAGTTGTGTTTTTTTCTGAGTAACTTATACTTTGAGCTGGAAAGAGGCAGGTGGCACATGACATTTATGCTGAAAGATGTTGGTTTGCATGTTTGTGTAGAAAAAGGCCACTGCTTTTGGGCTTGTTTATATTTTATGAATTCGAAATTATTCTCATATTTTGTTCCACACATTGGTCATTCTGTCATTGGAATTTGACTAGTATGCTTCCACTAACCTGTACGTGTTAGAACTGAAATAGAGCCCAACATCTGCAACTGTACTATCATATCAGAGAAGGGGCTAGCAGGAAGTAAAGGCCTAGATTATTTTATTTATTGGCCAATTGCACAACTTCCAATGCAGTTGTTTTGACACACACACACACACACACACACACACACACACACACACACACACACACACACACACACACACACACACACACACACACACACACACACACACACACACACACACACACACACACATGAAGAAAGAAAGGTTATTCTTGATATGATAAAATAGCATTTCAGAAACGCCTGTTGGGGTATGCCAATTCACGTTGTTCATTATATGCACTAACGGACATTGCATTCATCTCATGGAGAATGTGTAATATTTGTGAAGAGGTTATCACTTCTATATTACCACAGAGTGGGCTACAATTGTATGCTTTGATGAGACGTTGAGTTTTTTTTTTTTTTAACGAATGCATTGGACCTATAAACGTTAGAGCAGATTTGACATATTTGAGATGTTATTCAGTAATTGATAATGAATAATGTTGTGTGGTTGGCAGAGTGACAATAAAAAACATATATTTTCTTTCTTAATGCTGGACAAGAGGTGTATGACATCTGTAACGAAGGTGTGTGGAATAGCTTACCTCTCATTCTCTTAACTGAACGACACGTTTGTGCTGCAGTGTGCTTTCATATCTATGCCAATCCATTATATTGCCTTGGCTTAGCCTTGAACCTCATGTATATTTCCATGTCAGGCCGAAAATGTATTACGTTATAGACGTGTAGGATCAGATGGAAGATGTGACGCTCTACACTTGAAAGACCTCCAACCAAACAAAGCATTTGAATCTAGGTCAGTTTAAGTAGGCCATATGAAATAATTGAGCAGTGAGGTGAAGTCCCATATTCCCTCTCACATTTGAAAAAGAAAACGGAGGCCTTCAAATAAACGCAATAAACTGCACGAGTTTTTTCTTTGCTCAATAATTTTATTCGAGATTTTTTTCTAAAGACCAGACATATCGTGTCTGTTCCTCACCTTTTAAATGAGCCTACTAGCTACCAAAATATTAGGCCCAGGCTATATATTAGCCTGTAATCAAGATTGTATAGGCGTATGCCATTATTCATGGCTTGTTACAAATTTTAATGTGATGGTGATGTTTTATGGGGTGGTCTTTTGAGCGAAATGCTGAGCAGATATGATTCCGGTGAGGCCTTTAGTTTGTCTGAAGGTCGCGGCTGGCTCTGCAGGCTTTGTGCTAATAACTCCTGGGTGTATATGAAACTGAGCGTCCAAATTGACGCCATATGTTTTCCTATTAATTGACTTGCAATAGAATACAAGGCGCATAATCATTGCCACCCGGCGAGATCGACAGCACTTACCGTTGGGAATTATATAATGATAAAGAATTAGGCCTAACCTTTCTAGTGAAACTTTTATATTATTATCTCTGTGTGGCAGTGATCAAGTGGATTTATTTGAGCACTATACGGGAGGCGTGTTCAAATCCAATAAATCTTCAATATGCTTTTCCCTGCTGACCTATCAAATGCACAAACACAATTGATTTAATCTAATCCTGGAATTAACCTAAAAAAAATGACATAGCGATGGATTTTCTCTTACAGCAGTCTACCCCTAAGCAAATAGCCTATATTTCCACCCATATTTTGGCTAGAATTTGTGACTTTAGCCCTATGGCAGTAGACAACAAATTCACAAACACATGTAGCCTAATGTTCTATTTGTAAGGCCTAATATAATATTATAATTGATGTAGGGCTACCTATTTTTTAATTCGTATTTGAAAACATCAACAAAACAGATATAAAACAAGGGAGTCTAAAGTCTCCAGCAGACTCATAAAAACAGTGTAAATATAGGCTGTGTTGGTTTTTTTTGCTTGAAAAAAAAGAATGTCACTTTTTATATATTTAGAGCGACGCGCGCTCCCATCCTCGTGCCCGCGCACAGCCCCCTGGCTACCATAAAATGAAGCTTCCCTTGAAGGGTAAATGAGTAGGGTCCAATTTAGTCTGAGTGATATCCAAATGCAGACAGCTAGGGTCGTTTTATCATGCTACTATTTGTCGTGATGATGCGATTTTCAAAAGCAGAGCAGTGTCATAAAGTGACATGCCTGCCACAAGTGCTCCAACTGATCTTTTCAATTAGCCTTCCATGCATGATCCAGGGCGACTTCCGCCTATTTCTAGAAATTAAGCTCAAACTTGACGTGCAGCTAGCTTTATTTTAAAGACAAATGTCAGCCAGGCTCATCATATTTTCCCACTCTTCTATATTTGGAGCTTATTTATTGCTAAGGAGCTTGTGCTCTTAGAGTCAATTTAACGTGAGGCTTCGAAGGGAAGGGAGCGGAGAACTAGAGCAGACGTAGGCGACTACAGGGAGGCTCCTTTTCCGTTTGACTTCAGGTTTGGTCTGGTTTTCTGGGCTATCCTAAGCTGGATATTGTTAATTGACTCGCATGAAAGTACTTGTTTACACGAGCGTTTGTGATGTTTTGGCTAGTGTAACAAACATCAAGTTGATAGACATAGGATTAGGTGATGATTTGTTTGAAGTGTTGACATTATACTGTAATTACTACTTTATAATGCTGTGCAGCAAATAGCATTACGCTATTTGACCTAAAGCTTTGCAAAGATGCGCAAATCTCGGCTCAGTGGGCTAGATATGTTTTGGTCCAGCTCATACAGCACCGCTGAGGGTAATCAATGTTCTGCATGTGTGATTAGAACAATATTGTAGAAGATAATGATATTGCGTGCATATCCGGAAAGCATTTCAAACATCTGACAAATGAACAATGGCAATAATTACACACTATGCAAAGTTCAGGGTGATTTCTTCTATGTTTGGTGCTGAACGTTCCGTTTAGTTTAGTCTCTTGTTTCTGCTTGATAACTTTTATTTGTGCATAGTAACCATTAAACCGCTAGCATCGGAGACATCTGTAGTGAAGTGCCTAGCAGTTTTTAATCACAGCTCTTGATTCGTGGTTTAACTAAAGAGAGTGCAACCCCTGTCTCTGCCCAGGTCACAGTGGAGTGAATCAGCTTGGCGGAGTGTTCGTCAACGGCAGACCCCTGCCCGACTCAACCAGACAGAAAATAGTCGAGCTTGCTCACAGTGGCGCGCGGCCGTGCGATATATCCAGGATTCTGCAGGTGATAACACTGCATTCTTCTCTCTGTCTGCATAGTAAAACGCTTTAGAATAACATTTGCCTTGTGTGATTTGTATTTGGAACATACAACTAAATGCACAACCAACTATTGTTATTTCAAACCGTTTTAAGTTGCAGTTTTGATTTTGGATGGTGAATTACGAATTGTGGTTTGTGGTGATGCCAGGATATGTTAGGACACAACCTGAAAACATATCCATCCAAAGTAGAGATCCACTATCAGATGCATTTCAACAAAGTGCAAGTAAAATTACCGTATACCATTCAAGGTATATTTCTTGTGTTATAGACCCATGGTGATGCAAAAGTCCAAGTGCTGGACAATGAAAACGTAAGCGTAACAATGTTTGTAGTATACACATATATTACACATTAGTCTTGAATAATGTATGTGATTTGTGTCTATTGTTTTCTATTTAGGTGTCAAACGGCTGTGTGAGTAAGATTCTGGGCAGATACTATGAAACTGGCTCCATCAGACCAAGGGCGATCGGGGGTAGCAAACCAAGAGTAGCAACTCCCGAGGTGGTCGGAAAAATTGCCATATACAAGAGGGAGTGCCCGTCAATCTTCGCGTGGGAAATTCGTGACAGACTGCTTTCAGAGGGGGTCTGCACAAACGATAATATACCCAGTGTAAGTTCATTGAGTGTAAGTTACTACTCATACCATTTTTTACTCATTAAAAATGAACTGAGTTAAATTACAATGAACAACTGACCTTAATATTGGTTATGATTATGCACCTGTTTCAGAACAATTACGCATTGCAATTGACGACATACATTTAGTTGATATTTTGTTTATTTCCCATTTTGATACCGAGTTTCTTACCCAAATACATATTGTGAATGTGAGGGTATGCATGCAATTATGTGACAGATCACTTTACAAGCCAATGTGCCGTCACAACCAAGGGAAACGCGTTTAATTAATGTGAAGCATTTTGGGTTTGTCTTTCAGGTGTCATCGATAAACAGAGTACTGCGCAACCTGGCTAGCGAAAAGCAACAGATGGGCGCAGATGGCATGTATGAGAAGTTGAGAATGCTGAACGGTCAGACTGGGACGTGGGGTACCCGGCCGGGCTGGTACCCCGGAACCTCAGTGCCAGGACAGCCCAACACAGGTAGGAAAATCACTGGATTTGGCGTGAGGAGTGAGAATGTCTTTATTAGGTCATTTTATAACGGAAAAGTGTTATTATTAGCGTTATTGTGTTATTATTATTAATTTTGTATTATCATTTTATTATTATTGTTGCTGTTGTTGGTGTCGTGTATCATCATATCAGGCCTAATATTACCATCATTATTATTATTACAAAAAAATAAACAAAATAGTATTTCCTTTTTATTTTATTGTTACAACCTTATTAGGCTACATTATTGAAAGTAGCAAGGAATATACTTTTTTTGTGGAAAATCTTAGAGGATATCAAAGTTCAGCTGATTGTTTGTCACTAATGCATCGGCTTTATTAGTCTTATTTGACCTATGCATGGAACTGTTAAATAGGCTTGTGCCATGCCCCGAAAATGATTCAAAGATTAGGCTACTTGGTATGATTCGACTAATTATTAACTTGCAAATTCTCGACATGTTT
This sequence comes from Oncorhynchus kisutch, assembly GCF_002021735.2. Classification (NCBI taxonomy): domain Eukaryota; kingdom Metazoa; phylum Chordata; class Actinopteri; order Salmoniformes; family Salmonidae; genus Oncorhynchus; species Oncorhynchus kisutch. The sequence goes on from NC_034177.2 coordinate 45,554,159, forward strand.
TTCGACAACGTTTTTTTTTTTTACAATAAGGTTGTCATTTCACAATTTAGTCTGTACGATTTAGTCTGTACGATTTAGTCTGTACGATTTAGTCTGTACGATTTAGTCTGTACGATTTACGATTTAGTCTGTACGATTTAGTCTGTACGATTTTGTCTGCACGATTGATGCATTTCTAGGCCCATACTCTAGGCCTATTTCTGGAGGAGTTCGTCAATGAGTCCATATTTTCCCCATCCAAACTGCTTTAAGATGAACAAATGTGAAGCAGTGTGCGGTAGGCCTATCTGTACAAAGGATGTTTCTGTCACACTCAAGAATTTGTTATGGGAACAGTTCTGTCGCTATGTAATTGCTCATTAGAGAACGTTTTGTTTCTCATTAAGGCGACATGAATAAGCGTCTAGTTTGAGGAGACAGCTGTAGAAATGTTCCACGGGAGACCCATGGACACGATATGGCACCACTTGCCAATTAGACACGTCAGTTTTAAGAGAACTAAACAATAAAGGATGGACACTATTGAAATAAAAAGAACCGTTTTTTTTGTCCTTCATAATACCTGCGTTTTTTTTGTTGTTGTTAAACTACACCTGTCTCGAATGAGGAATCCCAACAAATAAATAAATTAAGGTGAAAGTTGACCAAGTGCCAATAGTAACACATATATATTTTTATAGCAATTATTATTATTATTATTATTATTTGGCGTGGTTAGAGCGTTAGGCCTGTAACCGAAAGGTTGCTGGATCGAATCCCAGAGCTGACAAGGTAAAAAGCCGTCGTTCTGCCCCTGAGCAAGGCAATTAACCCACTGTTCCTCGTTAGGCCGTCATTGTAAATAAGAATTAGTTCTTAACTGAATTACCTAGTTAAATAAAGGTGAAATAAAAAATAAGTATAATAGTATCATAATTCTCTAATTATAGACTATCAATGCTGTTATATAATAATAACGATGATAAGAAGTGCTTCTGCTGCTGTTGTTTGTACTTTGAATGTATCTCTGTTCTATTCAAAATATGCCCAAAATGTTTGTGTGAACACCACAGCCAGCTATACCAACATCGTATGTTCACTTATGTTCTGCCATAAGTGTCTATACTTCCATGGAGTGCGATTTCAGGGAAATTAAGAATCCATTACTCCGGAAGCATACGGCAGGGTGAGGTCTCAGAGGGGGAGAAATATGGTCTCAATCTGATAAACGCCACGCAACAGTGAATAAAATAGTGGATTCATCGGAGTGACAGGGCCCAAAGAGAGACAACTCTTTCATAAGGAGAGGGTGAAAGCTCTCGCTTGCGATTTCGTGTTTTTAGAGATCAACGTGACAGTTTTTCTTATCTTTTTTTCTTTATAGAGGGCTAAAGCTGTCTATGGGTTTTAGACACTTTCTCTTTCAGGGGGTCCCAGAATGTTTTTAGTTTCTATTGCTGAAAGATGCCGCAGTTGGTTCTCTATCTTTTGGCTTGTTTTACGCCTGACTGATTGCGACACGTGATACTAAGGAATGGTTTTATTTCCCAGCGCCTTTTATTAATGAAAACAAATCCCAAAATCTAGCGACAGTTGGTCTGACTGAGGGATAATAGAACGCACATTCACTCCTTTTTTTTGACGGATTAGCTCCAAAACCATAGCGCACCGGTCACTGATAATCTTTCTTTTTGGACACAACAGGGACATTTAAAGGGGATAACTTTAATCTTCGCGTATGTTCATAATAATGTAATAAAACACCTTGTTCTGAATAATGCATTTGGTTTTGAGACAACACATCTGTCAGACAAGCATCGGCATAACTTCAGAGCAGAGTGAACAAAGCTACCCACATATGATGATGGGTCTCTGCTGATATATATATAGTCGTTCAAACATATCCGCACCTATATTATTGAGCATACCAATACGGCTTAAGAATAGGTATACTGAGCAACCTGCCCGTGCATGTAGAAAAAAAAACACGAACTGTGAAATGGTAATCAGTCACACAATAAACTGCCAAAGCAGATGTATCTAGGCCTACATAAATAGGTATAACGTTTGCTACGTAGGCATAATGTAATGGATCAAAAGTATGCTGAATAAAGTGTCTAACAACGCCACTGACTGAGGCCCCTCAACTCACAGTTGGTTTCTCTGTCGCCTTTATGTAACAAACACTGTCTGAGCATAGAGATGTCTCATTCAATGTGTGCATTTTTTTTCTTCTTTTTTTCCATGGCCTAAAGAAGCCATAAATCTGAACTGTCGTTGAACAGGGCATCCTAGGAGACAGTGATTAATGATAGTAGTGCATAAAGGTTAACATACTGAGCTGAAAAGTCTGTTGACTGGAATCCTCCATACAATGAGGGGCACTGCGAGCCTCGAGAAAATCCTTTTGTGGCCTCCAATTGTGTCCTCAAAATTCTACCCATGAAAGTTTGCCAACCCCTTCACAGACCATGAATTTAATAGTTCCCCTTACTCTCCTGGTATCGTGTGGTCGTGAAAAACGGGTTTAATTCAAGTGTTGTGGTTTATTTCAACGGGTGTACAAACGCCTATGTGGACATTTTAAAAAGGAAAGTTTGGATTTTAAAGCATTTCCTGGAATCTAAATAGGTTCTACCATGTTCTCTTATATTTCATCACGAGAAGTATTGCTACATGGTCATTAAAGATCTAAGCCAAAAATAATAATTTCCCACAACATTGTATCGCCATTTTCTATAGCCTGATGTAACTAATAATATCTGGTCAAAATAACACAGTTAATTGTCAAACCCAGTCAATATCAGTTGGAAGAAGCAGAGAACGCAACAAGTCTCAACATTTCATATATTATAAGATCATGTTTTAGGCACAGGCGGGTTTTGGGCATATCCTCACAGGCCTCATTAAACTCAATGCAACGCAATATAAACTCCAATGCAAGAAATTTAAATAATTGCGCTAACAACAGGTGCACCTCTTGCTATGCATGAAAGCTGAACAAAGAGTGATAGTTTGAATTGATTGATTGATTATTTATTTTTCAGACGGTTGCCCACCGTCAGACGGCGGAGGTGAGAACACTAATTCAATAAGTTCGAATGGAGAAGACTCGGATGAGACCCAAATGAGACTTCAGCTGAAAAGAAAATTGCAAAGGAACCGCACTTCGTTCACACAAGAACAGATAGAAGCGCTTGAGAAAGGTAAATTATACCGCCACTGTCACATGTTCTCGTCCAACTGTCGGCCAAAGTTATCTCATTAATGAGCTGGTGATACTAAATTAGTATATTTTAAGCATAATTAAGGCATCAAGACTGACTCATAACTGGGCCTATTCATTTGGAACATTACCACAGATTGCTGTTTTCATTGGCGTACTTTGAACTGTTTCACTGCAAATTAGATTTTTTCCCCCACAACTGTAATAGTCTGAATGCTTTTGTAGGCATATTTGATGTATATCACATTTAATTACTTCCATTCTAGTTCTAAATAATGTATTACTTTTTTCAGAGTTTGAAAGAACTCACTATCCAGATGTTTTCGCAAGAGAAAGACTTGCTGCAAAAATTGACCTCCCAGAGGCCAGAATACAGGTACAGTGACCTCTCCTTCTGCCTATTAATATCACCTTGAATTTAGGGACATTGTAATCACATTCAAAGAAGTGACCCATCCAACACTCACCATTGAAACATTCATGTGGTTTCAGGTGTGGTTTTCAAATAGAAGGGCAAAGTGGAGGAGAGAGGAGAAACTCCGGAATCAAAGGCGGCAAGCCAGTAACTCCTCCAGTCACATCCCTATCAGCAGCAGTTTCAGCACCAGTGTCTACCAGCCCATCCCACAGCCCACGACACCAGGTTGGAGTCAGTGATCTTTATCTTTAACAAAACGTCTTATTACATCATGTGCATTCCACCTTCATCTATTGTTGTAGGATCCATTTATGGGATTTTTAGAACTGTAGCCTAATCAGCATGTAAAACAAAAATGTGTAGAAATGTGGGTGATAGTCAGGAATGCCACACAATCCATTCTATGTTCCTGCAAATCAATGTTGCAAATGGCAATCAGGTGCTGACTGGTCTCTAAAATAAATGTATATATCCTACCCCTGCAGTATCGTTCTCGTCAGGATCCATGTTGGGAAGACCAGACACAGCCCTTACAAACACATACAGTGCCCTGCCACCTATGCCAAGCTTCACCATGGCCAACAACCTGCCTATGCAAGTAAGTACATCACCGTCAGATCCAATAATAAATGTAGCATTTTGGTGTTTTTTTCTAATGACTTTGCATAGCATCCAAGTTATTTACCACAATAAATGTAAACCTATACAAAGTATACATACACATCACAAGTGAATGCTAAGAACTGGCAATGATGTAGTTAATACTATGTTGAATTTGTAAACTAAATATGATAGTGCATTATTTACGTTCCCATGGCTTAGTGTGGCCCATCCCTTAGTTGTTGGGACCATAGATATGAGATGCTGCTAGGTGACAGGTGAATCTGACTGTCATGTGTGCTGTTTACCCCCCCAGGCTCCTGTGCCCAGCCAGACCTCCTACTCCTGCATGCTGCCCACCAGTCCCTCAGTCAACGGGCGGAGCTACGACACGTACACCCCTCCTCATATGCAGGCACATATGAACAGCCAGTCAATGGCAGGCTCAGGAGGCAACTCAACAGGTAAGCAGAGAAACAGGGTCATGACAAAATAAACAAAAATCCAAGACATTATGAATCACCATTTGCAAACATGAGTAGGCATACATGGTGCCTGAACTGATCCACCGCTCTGTGTTTGTTGTGTCAGGTCTCATCTCTCCTGGAGTATCTGTTCCTGTCCAAGTGCCAGGCAGTGAAGCAGACATGTCCCAGTACTGGCCCAGGCTACAGTAGAGACATGACTACCGTCAACGTGTGACTCCTCGGATATTGTCTTGAACGAAGAGGCTGTCCAGCAGTATTTAATTACAGACAAGAGAAAATAGACTCTAAAAGACACTATTTTGTACTGGGATTGTGCCATTCTCTATCATTCTTTGGAGGCAAAGACTTGAAAAAGAAAAAAAGAGAAAGGACTTCTGTAAAGTGCCCGGTGTAACATCCTTATTGGGGGGAAAAAATATCTCTGTTCTCCGTTTCCAACTTATGTCATTTTTGGTGTATTTGTATATGGCCATTTGTATGTCATAATGAAAAAACAACAACGTGGATGGACTGTGAAACTGAGTTGTTCCTTGCTTCTACTGAAAAGAAGATCATTTGTGAAGAACTTTCTGCCATTAATAGTTTTTGTCAACGTATATCAAGAAGCTCTCCCAGTCTGTGTACAGAATGTGGACTCTGGTGAAACAAGTTTGTATCATTCAAAGGCAGAGCTGGACCAGCAGGTACCAGCTGGGTACAAGAAGCCCATTTCTCTGTTCTTTTCTTTTCCAAAGCTTTCTGGCAGAATCATTGTAAATGGAAAGCATTAACCGCTAAAAAAAGAGGTGAAAAAAACAATTGGTAGCTAAAAACTGTAGATTGTGTCTTCGATATAATTCAGTTTGTTATGTCGAAATGTAAGTATTGGTCTTCCCTAGCAGTCTCCCGGACACAATTTCTATAATAAAGTTAATTTCATTTATATTTCTCTGAATATTATTCTATGTGTGTTTTATACACATCTTCAAGTAATTTCATTCAATCGGGTACAAGTTCTTTGTTATAGTTGTAGTTAAGAGTTTTACTTTATTCTGTCCCACTAAAACCTTTCACTGCAACAATGCATAGTAGCGCAAGGCCTTAAAGCCATTTGAGGTTTGCATCTATACATGTCTGAATGAACCATTCTTGATTGTACAAACAGACCAAAGCCTTTGTATATAATTTATGACACAACCTCCATTTCCTTTTGTAGTCTTCTGTTGCCAATTTTGTAAATATTTTGTTGACTTTTACGTAGACGCAGAGTTTTAAATGTTAGTTTATCAGCTAGTCTTTAACTTATGAGCGAAAACCAGACATGTCCTTATAGCGGGTTGACCAGACCTTTGCTTGTCAGCGCTTTAATTTGTCTGACATGAGAGGATCGTGAAAGTTACTTTTCACGAAAAGTTTTGCTCTACGACCCCCACAAGCTTCATGAGAGTCGCCTGAAGTCGGTGACACTGACGTACCAACTCCGAACAGGTCTTCTCACAAAATCGCCTGTCTAGTCTGAACGGTTTGAGTTAGAATCTATTAGGATCCCACTACCGAAAGCTGAGATTCACACGAACACGGAAATGTTGTGCTCCATGACCCACACAAGCCCATTGCTGGGTGATAAAAATGAACAAAAGTGAATGAGGGGTAGAATGTGCCAAAAACAAAGGGGTAAATATGGGTCTAAAAAACTGAGCTAAATGATCCATGGTATGACCATCTGAAAACAATTCCACATGTTAGCTTAGTAGAAAATCCCCCCAAGGCTTAGGCTCAAGAGGGTTAGCTAGTAATAAAACATTTATTAAAAAGATAGGTGTCCAAATTATTGGCACCCCTGTTTTGAATACTCTGGCACCCTCCCCTTGCGAGGATAATGGCACTGAGCCTTTTAAAATATATATTTTATGAGATTGGAGAACACATTGGGAGGGATCTTAGACCATTCCTCCATACAGAATCTTTCCAGATCCTTGATATCCTTCTTTCTGTGCTTATGGACTGCCCTCTTCAATTCAAACCACAGGTTTTCAATGGGGTTCAAGTCCGGAGACTGAGATGACCATGGCAAAATGTTGATTTTGTGTTCAATTAAGCATTTCTTTGTGGATTTTGATGTGTGCTTGGCGTTATTGTCTTGCTGGATGATCGATCCACTTGCGGCCAAGTTTCAAACTCCTGGCAAAGCCAACCAGGCTGGCTAAAATGTTTTGGTACTTGGTAAAGTTCATGATGCCGTTGACCTAACAAAGGCCCCAGGACCAGTGGAAGCAATACAGCGCCATAACAACAATGATCCACCACCATATTTTACAGTAGGTATGAGGTTCTTTTCTGCATATGCATCCTTCTTTTAATGCCAAACCCACCACTGGTGTGCGTGGCCAAAGAGCTCTATGTCATCTGACCATTGCACTGGTTCCAATCCAAGTGCCAATGCCATTTAGCAAACTAAAGGCGTTTACACTTGTTGGTTTCACTCAATCAAACCTTTTTTTCTGGCAACCATTTTAAAGAGTCTCATTGTAGATTTAAGCGACCTGTTGACCCGAAGATGCGACCAAGTTCTGTATTTCTACAACTTTGGCCCATGGATTTGTCTTTGCTTCCCATACCATCTTCCTCACTGTGAGTGGAGACAAGATACATTTGTGTCCAATACCGGACAAGTTTACCACTGTTCCAGTGGTTTCTAATCTTCTTAATTGTGGTAAGTGGTGTATATATATATATATATATATATACACCATATATATATATATATATATATATTATTTTTTGGTATTTTTTGGTACCCATTGCCTGGTACTCATTTCCTGATTTATGAAGGTCAACAACCATTTGTCTCTTTTCCTTTGTGAGTTCTCTGCCATTTCCCATGGTGATGGAGGACAAAGGGATTTTACATGTGTAAAGCCATAAACTGAGTTTAATTTAAAATAATGAACGTATTAATGCAGATTACATTTTGTTTGATTTTATTTGTAATAATCTTTAGGGGTGGCAATACATTTGACACCTCTTTTTGAGAGAAAAAAATTGTATTACTTGTTAAATAAAATATATTTCTCTGAACAATTGTATTAGTATAAAAGAAGATCATTTCCCCAATTATTTTTAGCATACAATACGCTGAGCATTTGTATTATTTATTTATACGGTCTTGTTTTGCTCATCTTTATCAAGAGTGCCAATCATTTTGGAGGTGACTGTAGCAATTTAAGAGTTTATTTCCAAAAAGCTATATACACCAATTTTTCACATTTGTGTTTTTTCATCAAAATTGACTGCTTATAGGAACCTTCATGTGTGTAAATGTTAGTGTTTTCAGATTTTTAATTAATAGATTTTAGATGTGTATGCAAATGTTTTTTTTTTGCAAAACACTATATGTACATTGTTTAGCTGGAATGGAATTTTCAAATCCTGTATATTTGACTGTGATATGTGGTTGTCTCACCTAGCTATCTTAAGATGAATGCACAAACTTTAAGTCGCTCTGGATAAGAGCATCTGCTAAATTACTAAAATGTCAAATGTAAATGTTTTACATACAGATCTCATACTACTTACTGTATTGAATTATAATTTGTATTTTTTTTATATTGATGTCACAAATGTATCATTTGTACATTTCTTTATTAAAAATGTACTTATTTGTTACATTTGACTGTGTAAAACTAAGCAGTACTACTTATTTCTCTGAGTGTAACCAGGTTTCCATCCAAACTTTTTATGCGATAAAAATTGTCACGACAGGCCTGATGGAAACAGCTAATTGGTTGGTAAACCTTCCAAATGTCGACAAAGCAAAATACGCTAGACAAGATGATATCTTTAACCATCACGCTAAAGTATACTTGCAGTCATGCAGTGATACGTTGTGTGGTCCTCCCACTACAACTCAGGAAAGCATGTAATTTATTAGGATACAAATTAAATAAATGACGCTGAACTGAAAGTGCACATAATGAGCTTGATGCTCTTTTCCAATACCTATTGAGGGTCTTATTCTGGTGACACGACGATCAATATTTGGCTGCCGTTTGACAAATAAAAAGAATCTTGCTCTCATGGTTATAACAATCTGATCCTGTAGATAGCATATCTACATAACTGTTGGCTAGAGCGCACGTGCCAAGACAAGAGCACTATGCACTATACACTATACAATGCAAAAAAAAAATCTGTCAAAACCAACAATAGAGTTGACAATGGATGGAAAACCATTTAACTTGTATTTTTTATTCGGTACATGGGAATTTAACAGCAAAAGTAATTTTTTTATATGCACTACATCATCACCCGCAGCCTTTTATCTGAAACAAGTCTATTTGTTGGATACATCTTTGGTGGGAAAATGCAGATTTTGGAATATTTGCATGAAGATCTGGCGCTAATTGGATGGAGACCTAGCTTTTGAGGCGGATATAAGGCATTTTTCATTTATATTATTTGTGTCTCTGAAATGAAACCATCAAGTGATAGATTTGAAACAAACACATCTGTCACTGAATCATGCCATGATTAGATAGTGAAAAAACACACCAATCTCTTTCATAATTTCTAATAACAATAAAAGCTCATTTACAAACATTTCTGAAACTGGATATTTAGCGTTTTGGAAAGAAACTTCAATTGTTATTCTCCTGCAAGGCTTCAGGCCATGTCAGCATGCTACCTGGCCTCAAGCCTCAGTTCTGATGCTGTACAGAAGGATGGTCAGCCATTGGTGTCTAACCTATCAGAAACATTGCACTTCACCCATTTGAATGGTTGAGTTAGTTCAGTCTCTGCTGAAGAATCTCTTCTGTAGTGTTCTATGTAGAGCAAACCTGTGGACACAGAGGGGCTAATGTGTCACCGATCATGGTGCTACTGGACACTGACACCTGACATTTGTAAAAGTGAGTCAGTTTGGGGTCATGAAGAATAGAGACTGTTCCTTTGTGCTGTCTGATATATGAGACAGGGCAGAGTGGAGAGGAGACCCCAAAGGGACACAGGTAACGCTCGGAAGCACAATGTCAACTGATTATTTTTTATTTTTTTACCATAGCAAGTGACATTGATGACACTAAACTGGATCCAGTGAGACATCAACACACATCAACAGCCATCATTATAGAAACAACAACGCTGGGAACATTCCATGTTAAATGATCATGTTCACTTTCTGAGTAACAGAAAAAAAACTACTGCGATTTCCTAAGGCAGTTGGTGGTGGCAGTCAAATTATGCTTAAATTATTAGTATTATTAGTAAATTCTGATTGACAGCACTGGCATAATAATTATAATGCAATGTATTAGTATGTCATCAACAGTGGACCCGTGGACAAGTGACAACCAGCTGGAATGAGTCAAAGGTGTGAAACAATGGGCAACGCTGATCCCCCTCCTATCAACATGATAATAGTCTCACACCCACTAGACTTACATTGGTAGACTCTACATTTGTAGAGCCCACAATGTGACACATATCACCTAGCCGTGCGTGTGATTTGGTCAGGTTTGGCTCTGTCAGGACAGGAGCAATGTTTCTGCTCAATGGAACGCGGAGCTGTAAGAATTCTCTGACGACATGCATGTTGAGCCGGGTAGCACGGCAATCACAAAATATCGGATCTGATTCGTTCCCGTGCTTTTTGTTGTTGTTGGCGAACAAGTCACCTGAAATAAGGCCTTTTCTTAATGCCCTGAATGGGTTTGTTTTTGTGCAGGTCAAAACCTCATAGAACTCACCCAAGTTCTGGAAGATGTGTTATAAGTGTTTCTGTAGCTCCACTGCTGTACTCTTGCAGAGAGCCATATTGATCGTGAGAGCATGGTATGGGAGTGAGGGGGTGTAGTTGGAAAGACTGATTAGCATGGTAGCAGAAGTGGTTTAAGAGAGTAGGAAGAGGTAATACAGATGCATCTTGCTTTTGGCTAAATAATGCCTATGGGCCTTTGACCTGTTGGATTCTGCCAAATTGAGTTTTCTGCTCATATGACTAACTGCACATGACAAGTTTGGAGGCAATGTATCTACAGAAAAGGAGGAAGATAGTGGAAGAGGGAGAGAGAGAGAGAGTGAGAGGAAAAGAGAGAAGAAAAGAGAAAGACAGTTTGTCATGGATGTAAATATGACAGGACATGATTATGCTCGGCGATGTCGACCACTGCAGAAGTGCTCACTGAAATATAGAGCCGTCAGAAAGTATTCACACCCCTTGAATTTTCCACATTTTGTTGTGTTACAGCCTGAATTTAGAATTGATTAAATTGAGATGTTTTATCACTCGCGTATCCACAATACCCCATAATGTCAAAGTGGAATTAGGTATTTCAAAATGTTTACCAATTATTTTATTTTTTTTAAAGCTGAAATGCCTTGAGTCAATAAGTATTCAATCCTTTTGTTATGGCAAGACTAAATAAGTTCAGCAGAAAAAAAATTGCTTAATAAGTCACATAATAAGATGCATGGACAATAGTGTTTAACATGATTTTTGAATGACTACCCCTATCTGTACCCCACGCATACAATTATCTGTAAGGTCCCACAGCCGAGCAGTGAATTTAAAACAGAGATTCAACCACAAAGACCAGGGAGTTTTTCCAATGCCTCGCAAATAAGGGCACCTATTGGTAGATGGGTAAAAAAAAGCAGACATTGAATATCTCTTTGAGCATGGTGAAGTTATTAATTACACTTTGGATGTTGTATCAATGCACCCAGTCACTACAACGATACAGGCGTCTTTTCTAACTCAGTTGCCGGTGAGGACGAAAACCGCTCAGGGATTTCATCATGAGGCCAATGGCGACTTTAAAACAGTAAGAGTTTAATGGCTGTGATAGGAGAAAAGTGAGGATGGATCAACAACATTATAGTTACTCCACATAACTAACTTAATTGACAGAGTAAAAAGAAGGAAGCCTGTATAGAATAAAAATATTCCAAAACATGCATTCTGTTTGCAGTAAGGCACTAAAGTAAAATTGCAAAAAAAGAAAATAAATTAACTTTATGTCCTGAATACAAACTGTTATGTTTTGGGCAAATCCCACACAACACATCAATGAGTACCACTCTTCATATTTTCAAGCATGGTGGTGGCTGCAACATGTTATGGGTATGCTTGTCATTGGCAAGAGGAAGAGGAAAACCTGGTTCAGTCTCCTTTCCAACTGACATTGGGAGACAAATGAACCTTTCAGCAGGACAATAACCCAAAACACAAGACCAAATATGCACTGGAGTTGCTAACCAAGATGACATTGAATGTTCCTGAGTGACCTAGTTAGAGTTTGAATTAAATCGTCTTGAAAATCTGTGGCAAGAATTGAAAAGGGCTGTCTAGCAATGATCAACAACCAACTTGAAGAATGTTGTACAATCCAGGTGTGCAAAGCTCTTAGAGACTTACCCAGAAAGACTCACAGCTGTAATCGCTGCCAAAGGTGATTCTAACATATATTGACTTAGGGGCATGAATACTTTGTACATTTTATTTTTCACTTTTATTTTCAATACATTTGCAAACATTTCTAAAAACATGTTTTCACTTTGTTATTAAGGGGTATTTTTTAAATCTATTTTGAATTCAGGCTGTAATACAACTAAATTTGCAATAAGTCAAGGGGTATGAATAGTTTCCGAAGGCACTGTAATTGTCACGGCCTGACCTTAGAGATCCTTTTTATTCTCTATTTTGGTTAGGTCAGGGTGCGACTAGGGTGGGTACACTAGTTTTTGCATTTCTATGTTGGCCTGGGAAGGTTCCCAATCAGAGGCGGCTGTCTATCGCTGTCTCTGATCGGGGATCATATTTAGGCAGCCTTTTTTCCACCCGTTTTGTGTGGGATCTTGTTTTTGTAGAGTTGCCACGAGCACTGCAATACTGCACGTTTTGTTATATTCTTTGTTGTTTTGGTTGTAAGTTTCACTATTAAATATAATGTGGAACTCTACGCACGCTGTGCCATGGTCCACTCATTTCAACGAACGTGACAGTAATTCCACGTTGTTAGCTCATCAGAGAAGCAAACCGTTCCATCATGTTGATGCAGATGTGTACAACATTATACATTTAATACAGAGAGCAAAATGCCTGGTTTTTACTACAAACTAACATCCGGTGAAGGCAGGTAAAGAGCGTTCCAGTGTTTCGTTACCCTACTGTGTTTCTGCTAAACAAGTAATTCCCTAACCAGGTTGACAATTAAAATACCAAATGGAAAGCAACCCATTCCCTGGAATTGGCAAAAGGAGGGGAACACACGTAGGCTACTCATCTGATCAATGCTGAAGCTTTCAGTGTTTATACATACAGGTTGGAACAACATTACAACATTACAACAACATGTGTGTGTGCGTGGACGTACAGACATTAGCCAAAAGTTTACATTGATAATCCCAAATTGGAACCACAGTCAGATTGACAGTCATTGGAGTGTAGAGGTGGCTAACTCCACACCAGCAGCACTAAACTTCCCCCGAGCATGCCAGTGCCAACGGTCATAACAAAGCGAGAGTTTAGGACAACATGCAAAAATAAGATTTTTAGATATTTGGATTTATAGTTCCAAACTCTCAAAAGGGCAGTTTAAGCACTGCCCTGTGTGTAAATCCACATAAGGTAATGAACGTGTTAAAAGGGGTTAAGAGTAGTTGTGTCTGAGTGGGGATTGGGTTGCTGGCCCGTGGCACTTCGTGAACAATGCTGCGAAGATGAGGAGGGGATGAGGAGGGTGCTTTTTCCCCTCCTGAGGGGTTTTTGGGTACTTGTAATTTGCAGTAAGAGCCACTTCATCCGTCCCCTTCCCCTTCCCCACCACCACCTCACCCCTCCAGTCGTGCAGATAAAGGACCACTCCTGTCCTGTCCACACGAGCATGCTTATCTCCTGGCTAATGAAACTGCCTGATGACCCTCCTTTGTGGGTGTTCACAGGGACACAAGTGAAGAGTGGAGCTCCGAATGGAACAGCAGCCACTGGAGTGGAACTGAAGTGACTCTTCAGTTCCTGATCCCTTTCTCCAAGGCTGCTCCAAAAACTACACTGTCTGGTTGAATGGTGGGTCTGGTTCACAGGTTTTGTTTACACAAGAACAAGTGGAGATTTGACTAATTGGATGACAAACCACTTCTGTAATGCTTAACTTACTAGAATTTGAGTACTATATATTAACCCTCATAACATCAACTATTTTACATACATGGATTACCAACTGGGGAACAAACTATTGGAAAAGCTACAACCATAGCAACATATCAACTTAATTTGTATCAAAACATCATGAGACATGTTAATATTTTTTATATGAAAAAAAAATAACCTCACAGACTGATTTACCAACATTTGATTGTTGTATAATTTAGTTTTTAGAACTTTGAAGTAAATACTGATTTTGTCATATTTATGTGGTAAAAATGACTGCCATTTAAAGGGCCGGCACACCAACATTTGAAATATACTGAATTTGATTGACAAAAAGTGATTTATCCATTGATCGTATTTCTCTACCCCACAGGCAGCATTAGCATCACTGCAAGTGAAACAATGGAAGTGGTAGGACGTACGGCAGGATGCTTCCAAAAGCATGCCCAAATCCTCAAAGTTACTTCAAACCAAAGTTATAGCAACCCAAATACCATAACAAGTTGCACATATAGACTATTTGAGGATATTATAGGAATTCTGTATTTACATAATATTTCCCATAGAATAACTATGTTTCAAAGAATACACACCAATACAGCACTATGTGTATAATTTAGAGGGTAACTGGTTTATGTATTACAGTTCTACCAAGTATTCATATCACTGACAGACTTTTATGAGCTGTTTTGACTGCCACTTCAGTGCCTTGCGAAAGTATTCACCCCCTTGGCATTCTTCCTATTTTGTTGACTTACAACCTGGAATTAGAATATGTTTTTGGGGGGTTTGTATCATTTTATTTACACAACATGCCTACCACTTTGAAAATGCTGCATTTTTTTAAATTGTGAAACAAACAAGAAATAAGACCAAAAATGGAAAACTTGAGTGTGCATAACTATTCACCCCCCCCCCCCCCCCCCCCACACAAAGTCAATACTTTGTAGAGCAACCTTTTACAGCAATTACAGCTGCAAGTCTCCTGGGGTATGTCTCTATAAGCTTGGCACATCTAGCCACTGGGAATTTTGCCCATCCTTCAAAGCAAAACTGCTCCAGCTCCTTCAAGTTGGATGGGTTCCTGCTGGTGTACAGCAATCTTTAAGTCACACCACAGATTCTCAATTGGATTGAGGTCTGGGCTTTGACTAGGCCATTCCAAGACATTTAAATGTTTCCCCTTAAACCACTCGAGTGTTGCTTTAGCAGTATGCTTAGGGTCATTGGAAGGTGAACCTCCATCCCAGTCTCAAATCATTGGAAGACTGAAACAAGTTTCCCTCAAGAATTTTCCTGTATTTAGCACCATCCATCATTCCTTTAATTCTGACCAGTTTCCAAGTCTCTGCTGATGAAAAACATCCCTGCTGCCACCATCATGCTTCACTGTGGGGATGGTGTTCTCAGGGTGATGAGAGGTGTTGGGTTTGTGCCAGACATAGCGTTTTCCTTGATGGCCAAAAAGCTACATTTTTGTCTCATCTGACCGTCTGACCGTTCCATATATTTGGGGAGTCTCTCACATGCCTTTTAGCAAACACCAAACATGTTCACTTGTTATTTTCTTGAAGCAATGGCTTTTTTGCAGGCCACTCTTCTGTAAAGCCCAGCTCTTTGGAGTGTACGGCTTAAAGTGGTCCTATGGACAGATACCCCAATCTCCGCTGTGGAGCTTTGCAGCTCCTTCTTTATTGCCTCTCTGATTAATGCCCTCCTTGCCTGGTCTGTGAGTTTTGGTGGACTGCCCTCTCTTGGCAGGTTTGTTGTGGTGCCATATTCTTTCCATTATTTTATAATGGATTTAATGGTGCTCCGAGGATGTTCAAAGTTTCAGATATTTTTTTATAAACCCAACCCTGATCTGTACATTTCCACAACTTTGTCCCTGACCTGTTTGTAGAGCTCCTTGGTCTTCATGGTGCCACTTGCTTGGTGGTGCCCCTTGCTTAGTGGTGTTGCAGACTCTGGGGCCTTTCAGAACAGGTGTATATATACTGAGATCATGTGACAGATCATGTGACACTTAGATTGCACGCATGTGGACTTTATTTAATTAATTATGTGACTTCTGAAGGTAATTGTTTGCACCAGATCTTATTTCGGGGCTTCATAGCGAAGGGGTGAATACATATACACGCACCACTTTTCCGTTTTTGTATTTTTTAGAATTTTTTTCAACAAGTATTTTTTTCCGTTTCACTTCACAAATTTGGACTATTTTGTGTACGTCCATTACATGAAATCCAACTAAAAATCCAATTAAATTGCAGGTTGTAATGCAGCAAAGTAGAAAAAACGACAAGGGGTGTGAACATTTTCGCTTGGCACTGTAAGCGTATCTGTAAGGTCATTTAACCATAGGTGAGTACATAAGGTGGTTTGATTTCTGCGGCTGATGCGTCTCTCTAGCCATAATCTCTGATACAGGTTCCCCTCCATCCTCTGAGGATATGTACAACTTAATATTATACCTCCAAAGAAACCTGTATTCAAATAAAAACGTTTTTAGATTTGCCATAGAAATTTTTTCTGAGAATACACACCAACACAGCTCTCTGTGTAGATTCCTTTCAGAGTGTATCTGAGTTCTGTATTGCAGTTCTATCAAGTATTTATAAATTTGGCAGTCTTTAATACCATTGACAGATTTTTGTATGCACAAAATTTTGGTTTTGTACACAGTCACACAATACATGGTATAGAAAAGTACAATATCGGGAGAGTACATGGGGAGTTATATCTCTGCAGATGATCTCTTGATCTGGACAGAATAACTGATACAGGTCCCACTCCACCCTCTGGTTGTATGGATCACTTGTTATTACGTCTCCAGAGAAATCTAGATTCAAATAAAGGTCCTATCTATCAAATTACTATAGGTGGAATTAGGTGTTTTTGGCTGGGGTCAAAATGACTCTAAAGGACTTTTTTTGAAGTCTATATTGATGCAGAAACACTAAACAATAGTGAGAAGAACAACTTAATTGACAAAGTAATGAATAATTCGAAGAATTTAATGAACCACCTTTGGGCTATGTTCAAAAATATGCCTCAAATATGCCTCAAAATGACCCCAGTCGGTAGTTTGAGGGTTAAGGATTAATTTAAGCGAAATAGTGTTCTAGGCTGTGTATTAGTCCAGCTAGGTAAGTGACAGTGGTGTACCAGTGAAGTGACAGCAGAGTGATGGTGGCCGGCTGGGGAGCAGGTCAGGGCCATGATGACCAGAGCAGAGGAGGGATGGAGGGAGAGACACAGAGAACAGACACACTTGTAGCAGATGGAGAGGTGGGGGGGATGAATATCTTGAGGTCTCCAATCTTCACCCACTCCTGCTTTCATGGGCCCTTTGACTTGGGGCCCAGAGAGACAGACAGAGAGCGGGGCATCTCTGGAGCCTGGCAGGGCCTGGCAGAGCTTGGCAGCAGTGGACAGGGGGAACTGAGGGAAGAGTCCCACTGTCACAGCCGTCACAGCCAAGGGGCCTCTGGGAGGTGGCGGGATGGCAGTTGCTCTCCTTTGTTCTGTTCTTCCCACCTGTGGATGGAGGAGGAGGCAGCAGGAAGACTGCACAGCTGGAGCCTGCTCCAGACACAATACTAAATAAACAAAAAACAAATACAACTCAGTAAAACTTGATTAAATACTTAAAGCAACTACATGTAGCTTTTTTTAAATCTTCATTTTTCCTTTTCATCCAATTTAATATTTTTTTCTGCAATACTTTAACACGTTTGGTAGTAATAGAGCATGTGTTCTCGGTCATGCTATTAGAAAATCCCCATCCACGTACAAGTGGGAGTGTGTGTAAGTGAAGCCAGGATCAGGAGGGATCCAATCTGAAGACTTTGTAGAGGTTTAACAGTGTTTATATCACTTATGTGAGTGAATAGTTTGTGACCTAAATGCCATAATTCCCCCAAATAGAGATTAGGAAAATACCCTGAACAGCATCAAAGGAATTCCATTGGCTGGGGTTTACGGCTAATGACATAACTATTAGGTACTAATTCAACACAGTACTTTTTCCTGGGACTTTCACCTCCAATTCTCAGACCATACTAGAAATGTTTGAGGCAAATAAGCATATAAAATGTATATAATGAACATGTAAGTAATGTTTTATACAAAAGCACAGCTGATACGAAGGAAGTTTAGACAACTAAACTCAAACGTAATCCAAGCCCTCGGTGCAAACCAAACTCCTTTGCTCCAATTAAAACTTTGACTCCAGCTATAGACTTCTACCCTAACATGAGCCTGAATCTAAACCCCTAACCACTACCTCACTGTAAGCCAGGGGTAATATTTCCCTCAAAACTTGTTTCACTGCAATTCTAAGCCCACTGTCTCCTCAAAGACCTCTGGTTCTTAAATCAGCTTAAGATGAAACTCAACTCTACTACTGTTGGTCACATATATAGAATTGCAACGTGTTGTTCTGGGGCTGTTCCAGGGATTTTGCTCTTGTCCTTCTACTTACAAAAACTATAGCACACAAGAGAGAGGTTTGATTTTAATGGTAATGTCAAGAACCCAAAATAAATGGGTAAAACGTTATTCTCTCAGGGGAAAAAAAATGTTGGTGAAAATGTTCAGTAAACTGTGCTAATTCGTAGAATTCCATTGAAGTCCGAAGAAGTAAATCTATGTACTGTTTACAGGTCTATGTTCTACTTAGCTGATAGACCGCCTAGTCCAAAGTATTGTCTGTAGCTTGGGATGTAGGCCTGGTACAGACTTGAGGCAAGCGTGGCCCGACAGGACTGTAAATATTTGATCATAGTGAGCACTCGCCCAGAGGCTTGGGGGAGGCATGAAGAGAGCACAATGTGAAGGGGGAAAATACATGTAAGTGCTCCCTTCACATTAAATACACCGTCCTGAAAAAGCTGCAGCCCCATGCATTATGACAAGCTACTATATCTAAGGGGTGATCACTCCCCTCCTCATCCTCATCTCTCTATTCCATTTTTTATTAATCTCTACTGGTCATTTATTAGATTAGAATCACTCCATATAATAGTGCTACAAACAATGTCTCTCTTTGTTATATAATTTGTTATTTTCCATAACTACTATTTTTCTATAGTATTAGCAGCAGCTCTGACCATTCTATCAGGTTAGAGAAAAGTAGAGATTTTATGAATTTTATATTATTTTCTTTAAACAAAAAATAAAACATTGGAATGTAGTGATGTCATCTACAATTTGGAGATAGGATTTGTGATCTACTAAAAAACTACAAATATTGTCAGGTCCCTACTATTATTTGTCTAGCCAGATATCGCTGATAAACATTTCTCTGTGCTAAAATGTTCATGTTCCTGTTAGTAGAGAACATGCAGAGTCTTGTGCAGAACAAACCCTCTGATTGGTTGTCCACTCTACATGTAGATCTAGCCTGGAGACATCAGATCTGGCTTAATAAGCTGTAAAATTAGCAAAAGCAAATACTTAGCAGGTTTAAAGAGGAGCTGGGGCGAGTTGTCTGTGGTGATGGTCTTTGCTGTACCCCAGTGGGAGAAGAGGGACTGAGCCTACCACAAGGACCTTTGTCCAATTTGAGTGTAGATTGTAGGCCACCACCAAGAACCGTTGGTGGTGGGGAACACCATGGATCTCACCACAGATATCCAACTGCAGGTGCTCCCATGGCTCAGCAGGCCAGGTGAGGGGTTGCATGAGTGGATGGGCCTGATGGCCAGTTTTGACACTCACCAGGCAGGCTGCACAGTCCTTGACCAGAGCTTCGATTTCTGGGTCGATGCCTGGCCCCCACACCAGCTCTCAGCATCTCTGTCTGAGCTTCACTATGCCCAAGTGGCCTTTGCGCGCATCAACAACACGCGTGAAGGGCACTCGGGACAAAAGCCTGAGCAGGAGAGCTCGTCCTTGACTCTGGAGAATGCAGAATGTTCCTCAGACACTTTCGATGCCAGCCGTTCCTGAAGAAGGTACATAGCTGGGAGAGAACTGGATCCTGTTCAGATGCCTCCTTGAGCACATAGGGAGAGACTTTGGTCCAGAGGGGTTCGTGCAGCATTTGGATGATGTCCTGTTCCATGTGTTCTGAGCCGGCATTCCCAGATGAAGGCCAACGCCTTACGCTCGCACACAGAATACCTCAACAGTGGTGTTGAGGGCTCGGGAAGCAAAGGCGATGGGCTTCTCCACCGCCTACTGTATCTAGGATAACCATAGGAGTTGGCGCAGTGGGGCTGTGGTGGCTAAGTACTGGGGCAGAAACTTTAGATAGTCCCCGGTCATGCCAAGGAAGGAGGCAACTGGAAATTTGAGCTGGGCTCTGGAATGCTGTGGATGGCGTCAACGTAGGACTGGTAAGGGGAGACGCCGTCAGCCGTTAAGTGTGAGCTTGAATTTGGCCAGAGCGGTAAACACCCTGTGTAGGCGCTCGTCATGAGTGAAGGTCGTGGGCCCATGCACAACAATGTTGTCCAGGTAGATGGCCACCCTGGAGATACTTGCCAGCACTGAGGTCATACATTTTGAAAGCAGCTGGGCGCAGAACTCAGTCCAAACAGCATCTGCTTGTGGCAAAAGATGCCATCACGAGGTTCCTGCTGCTGGGTTGGAGGGGCACCTGGAGACAGCCCTACCGCAGGTCCAGTTTTGAGAACACATTAGAGCTGTAGAACAGGGCTGTGAGTTCCTCTGAATTGGGCAGTGGATATTTGTCAGGAATGACGGTCTTATTCACTGGTTAATGGTCCATGCTGATGCGTAAAGCGCTATAATTTTTCCTTGCTATCACTAGGTTTGAGATCGAAGTTTAGGCCTCAACTGGCTCAATTACGTCCTGTTCCAGTAGGTTATTTAGATGAGCATCAACCTATTCACGAATAGTCATCTGAATGTGACGCAGTGGCTGAATGACAGGATAACGGTGGGGTCGATCAGTGGCTGGTGGGTGTAGGATATTGAGACAGCCCAGACCATTGAACAGCGTTGGCCATCTATGTTGCCACAGTTAGGTGACATGCAGAATCTCTGACCCACCGGTGTCCAAGAGGGTCAGCGCCACAGTGCACTACATGGAAACAGGAGTCGGGCAACACTTTTGTACCGTAACAAACAGTGAGTTGGAGTGGGCCCACTAGGTCGATTTCTGAACCA